>NC_137921.1:39944233-40029233 GCF_963457725.1 Sprattus sprattus | reverse complement strand
CTAGCCTAGATATCTTTCAGTCATAAAAATGCTATCATGCTACATGTAGCCTTCAGCCTCTGCCACCTTGGCTTTTTGTTTACTTTTGTAAAGGGAGTGTAGGTAGAGGTGTTCAAGCGTAGTAATACACTGGCCCCAATCTGCTTGAGGTGGAGAGTATGAAATCACTTAACTTGCTAGCCAACAGCTAGTCAGACTTACATGTAGTCCCTTTCACACATGCAGTATGCTGATTAAGAGCCAGCAAGAGCTGACAGAACAAGTAATGATGGCTATATTAAATGTTAACGTACAAGGCATGTAATGAGACAATAATGAGCCAGACGTGAGCCACAGTATAGGCAGCCATGTGTGCATTTATGTATGTCCCCTGAGGGTCTGTAAGAGATGCAGTACATGCTTTAACATCAGTCAGACTGGTCATCAAATATATATTGATACTAGACGACCTTCAAATGGAAAGGTATTTACTGGGTGTTTCATGGAGTTGATAGCTCCATACGTCGAACTTCTTAGGGCTGATCAAACATCAAATGTACTGCTCCCCCATGACCCCCCACCACACAAACACACACTCACACACATACACACCCACGCGCACACGCACACAAGCACGCACGCACAAAAACACACAAGCACGCACGCACAAACACACACAGACACACTGAGCTGCTGCTGCCCATACCGCATTGATTTCCCCCCCGGGGTCCAGTGTGTACACACGCAAGCGCTGTGAGCTTCAAAGCAACTCACACTATGTCTATCAGTGTTAGGGTGTGTGTGTGTGTGTGAGTGTGGGGGTTTGACTACAGCCCATCAGCCCTGGCAGCTCCACCCCTTTGTGACAAACAGTCATCATGCACCTTCTGATCTGTCACATCGTCGAATCAAATGACCTTGCCCTGCACACGACTCTGCCCACATCAGCTATTTAGCTCTGCTGATTTTTCTTTTTTATTTGGCAGCTGTGTTCTGTCATTTGTTAATTACCCTTTTGTTTGTTTACTGCATTTGGTCAGTGTGTCCTATTGAAAAAAGAAAAAAAACGTTTTGAAGCCTTGTGGATATTAATTGTGGTTGTTTTTTCATCCCCCGCTCTGTTTGTCCTTGAGGCTTCTCATCCATCTTCTGAGGCTAAGGTGAACTTCACAGGACCTATGAGGAATCATCATGACAACATCCTGCCGTCGTCTTGGCCGAGGAGGATGCTGATGTACTGTTGCCATGGAGATCCATCAAAAACTGTGGACACATGAGATTATTTAGAGATGTGCTAATTGTGGGGTTTAGACACCATGATAGCGGAGAGATATTTGCCCTGTGCACTGGCAGAGTTGCAGAACTACCTCTGTAGTGCAGGCAGTCATGGTTCATGATTTCAATCTAGAACATCCCCAGCTGTACATTTCACTGTTTCTCATGACTGAATATCCTCAGTGGTAAACCCCATGTCAAACCAAATTAAAGATTAAATATACTTTAAAAAAAACAGTGGCAGAATTAATATATTTAGTCTCTAATTGTTTCTGGTTAGATCTAGAAAATTGTAATTACTAATGATTTGGTGATTAGTATTTCAAATTATATTAATTGCTTTTAGCTGGAACAAATGAGTACTATCAATTAAACACCATTCAAACACAGACACAAGCCAACTTTTGTCTTCTCCTTTTAAGTCCATGGCATTTTCTGTCTTATTTATGGCGTAAGACTTATTTCTATTGCTCATCTGGAAGACCAAGCTATGTAAAACAGTGAGGTTTTATACATTTGAACAGTTGTATCCCTGAGCAGAGTTCATCATTGAGCCACATCGTTTGTTGTTTTAGCAGGCTGGGGATGCAGACAGGGACATGGGAAATCTATGGTAGACTAGGATGACCTGTTGCAGGGGGTAGACATGTACCGCCGTCACCCTGAACTCCAGCCACCACACACACACACACACACACACACACACACACACACACACACACACACACACACACATAATTAATGTCTCTAGTATTAAAGATAAACTTTTCTCTTTAATTCCTACTTTCATTGCAGCCCCAGTGGCCTGCATGAACAAGCTGTTGCCAGTGGACAAGATGTTAGCATGCATGAGAGACCCTTCCTGCTGATGCCCAGAGCCCTCAGTGCCACCCTCCACACCACGTCTCCTTTCATCTCCTGCCCCGCTGCAGGCCCAGGCTGTGAGAGAGCCTGCAGTGAGAGCTTAGGCAGCCCCAAACACAGAAGGAGGGTGTGTGGAGCATCTTTCTCTCCATGGCAGACGTTGCAGACCCGCCTGAGCAGCAAACGGGACTGGACCGTGGAGGAACGGGAGAGACTGACGGATCACCACTCCCCTGCTATGCTCGCTACTTCAGCCCAGGAAGTACGAACGTGACCACCAACATCATTGGTTCACGGTGCTCAGTTTTTAGCACCAAGACTATGACCTGCAAATGGCACATGACCAATGACTGCAATAACTATAAGCCTACACTGATAGCTCACACAGGCACACGATTGAAACCAGCCTATGGGAAACACATTGATAAGTAGCTGAAGCTAACAGTCTTGCACCCCTCTGCGTTGCCAGTGCAATAGCCCTTGGAGCATGGCAGAATCACCTGATTGTTCACACCAGTGGTCTATATGCTGTAAATATAAGACCACAATAACAGCTTGTTTGCCTAAAGCGTGAAATATACTTCTGCATCCTTCTATGACCTTCTCCGCCCTCGAAAATAAATGGGCGGGTGGTCGGATTCAGAAGGATTTGATCGTACTTACAGGCCCTATACACTTCAACGACGGCTGTGGGTGTTGAAAGTAATTTACCGCGGCAATAATAATTATAAGGACGGCAACAGTGCTTTAAAACGACGTTTTGCATTATTCAAAGGTGAAAGATTAAAAGCAAGAGAATCGCCAGGTGTAGGCTACCTTCTCATTATGTGTTTGTGTTGTGTTTGTAATACAATGGTGTTGGCTGTAAATAAACTCCACTTTGCGTTTTTGACAATAAAATAAATCCCATTTAGGATAACAGCCTTCTTCCTATGTGCAGGAGTTTGTTTAACAGTTTAACTGTGCGGGAGTTGTCCAATTTCCCATGAGGCTTTGCTCCGACCATTCTACATTAAGAAACAAATTAATTCGCTGGCCAATTTATATTTGTGGTCATGAAAGTTATGTAACGTCTGAATAAAAAGAAATAGATCAAGATAGGAGGCTAAACAAAAATCAGTAGGCTGGATTAATAAAAATGAGCTCGACACACACCGTGAGTGAGATGTATATACACAACAAGTGTTATATATAGTGGTTGCAATCAGCTGGATGAGGCTGTTGGAGAATTTGGCGATTATTTTCTTTTATGAGAGACATTGACTCGTGGGTGATGATGTCGTTGGGAAATAATGTCGTTAGTGGACCAATCACAGCCAAGGGGGTATCCGACTCTCTACGAAAAGTTAGGAAAAAACGTTCGGTAACACTTTCTATGAAGCCCAGCGTTATAAGGCCCTATAAGGACATTATAAGGGCCTTAATAATGACTTATAGCGATTGCTACGATGACTTATAGCTACTTTATAACTACGTATAATGTCTTCATGATGACTCATAATCACCTTTATGATACATTATATCAGTTCATTATGAATGGTTATAATTAAAGACGGAATAATGCATTATAAATATGTGACTGTCGGGTAACACTTGCTATGAAGCCTGCCTTTATAAGGTCCTATAAGGACATTAATGATGACGTTTTAAAAGTAGCTATAAGTCATTGTAGCACTCTTTATAACTATGTTTAGCATCTCCACAATGACTCATATCCACTGCTCTGAAACGTTATGTCAGTTAATTATAAATGGTTATAATCTAAGATAAAATGATGCATTATAAATATGTGATCATAGGTTTGTGTGGGTAACAGTGGCGGCTCCTGAAAAAATTCTCAGGGAGGGCAATTTTTTTGATAATGATTAAGGCGACCTATTCAGTAGGTACATTAAGTTATGGAAGAAAGTTACATTCAGGAGCCTTCATAAGCAAACATGATGTGGCTCCACATTAAATGATCCCACTTTTTCATTATCCACACGTCTCAAATGTTGTATGATGTAACATAGCTGAACAGGACACATGATATGTCCACTAACAACATAAAGAAGGGGGCAACATACGTCAAAACCAACTATATTTATTGACTGATCTTGAAAGTATTGGCTTACAAAAGCAAAATAAGTCATCACATTAAAAATTATTTAAAGTTAGTTCACACTGTGAAACCTATGAAAAGTGACAGTGGTATATAGATACAGACCGCGTTAGCCACTACACGACCACGATTTTCTTTGGTTCCAATTTCCCTCCATTTGTAGAAAACTGTTAAATGGATACTTTTGGTCTAGGAAGTCCTAATTGTTTTTTTGGTCAATTTATCTTCAATATTACGCTGACTAAAAAGAAGTTTCTGTCAAAGAGCGGATGGAGTTGTTGTGCTGAACAGGTGCCATCTTGACATGCCTTTGTCGAAGCTGTGTGACGTCCTCATTGCGTTTTACCATAGGCTTTTGCGTCGCTTACTTATGACTAGACTTGGAGGGGCTCGCCCTCCCGGAAGCCATAGAAAATGCATTGAGAGCTCTGTTTTGTGAAAAAAACGCATTTAACATGGGAGTCAATGGGAGAGGTCTGGGGCGATTTTCATTTTGCACAAGATCGCCCTGAAGGGGCGGGGCCATTTGAATCACGACTCTAGGCTGACTGAATGACTGTTACCTGATTCGACAAAGACATACAGAGGCATATCAGACGGTCTAGTGGTAGAATCCGACAGAAAAAAAATATGAAATTTACATTTACATGTAGTCGTGCAATTGAATTTATACATCAGGAATTATCATTTTTAATTTTTAATTTTTTTTATTTTCTTCCTTTTCCCATAGGCAGTGCGTCGCCCCAATCGCCCTTATGGACGAGCCGCCACTGGTGGGTAATCATGAATCCTATGAAGCCTGCATATATGAAGCGCTATAAGAACATTCATAATACCTTTAAAAACTAGTTAAGTCATTGTGGCACTCATTCTTACCTTCTCAGTCCTACGTCTTCTACCTTCTTGAGCGTGCTCTCAGGTCTGAAAGCTGTATTACCATCGATATTTGCTTGACTGGTTGATGAACAGATTTCATTGGTCCAAAAGCGCGCGGTGTCAAGGTTTTGCTTTTATGTAGACTTTAACTTTAATATTTCGTCGTTTCTGCAACTATCAGTATTTATTCTGTAGGGACATTGGGTTTGGAGTAATAACAGCAACTCTGAAGTTCAAAAGTCTTAGCCCGAAATCTTTACAATATGTTTTTGTATAAAGTCTGAGCACCTCCAGAAAGTTTTAAATAAAAGGGTTTTCATCTATATCCTGTTGTATTTACTGTCAGCACTATTAACAAGTTCATAATGCCTTATCTTCTCTTCTCTTATCTTATAATAATCATATATCTGTTTAAAACAACATTACCCTTTTGTCACTTTACTTAAAGCTGACAAAGTACACTTATAGAATCTTATATCTGTTCATAACAACACCACCCTTTTATCACTTTACTTAAAGCTGACAAAGTCCACTTATAGGATCTTCTAAAAGTTTATAATATTCTATGTCTGTATAGCAGCCTAGTCACCATACTAATAACCATTAATGAATATGCATAATATATCACAAAGGTGGTTATGATCAATGTTCCCTCTAATTTTTTTCAGCACTGAGCAAATATTTTTTATTCTGAGCGCACATTTCAGCACTGTGAGCAATTCGTAAACCACGCGACCTTACGAAAATGACCACGAGCCTGCGTTAGCCATAGGTTTCCAAAGAGATGACAGCAAATGCATCAATATGTCTACAAGGTTGATATTTATTCAATATCCTTTATAATGGCTGGACTTTGGAACGTTTTAATGATGGTGTTTTACCAGTCAGGGCCTCATTTCCCGATAACGACGTATCTTAACGGCCTATGTGGATTTTCGCGACATCGTACACTAAGTAACACTTTCTATGTACGTGCGTTTCCCAACCATCAACTTAAAGTCAGGTGCACGAGCGCAACGTGCACGAGTTCTTAAGTAGCTCTTAGGAGCTGTTTACGTCAGGTTAACCTGTTTACGTTAATTGCTGTGAAATTAGCTAGCCTATGCGTGCATCGAACGTGCAATGTGCACTGAATTCGGGGCGGGGATAGTAACGCCATCTCCAGCAGAGTAGCCTATTTAAACTGTGTTCCCATTGTAAGGACATTTATTACGATCTGTCTGAGAGTGGGCTGTCAAAGCTAGCATCATCAAAGTCATACAGTACAGTAGGCTACATACATTCAATAAAATTAACCTACATTTGAGTCCAACTGCATGACCATTCTTACCCTACACTTACCCTTACAATAAAGAAGTGATCCTATTTCAACCATAACTTCATTTTAAATAATGTCTTTCTTTATGACATTTAGTTCATAGTTTAGACAGCAACGTTGACATCTACAGTATATTCAACTGCATCCACTACATAATCTCAAACTTTATTTGTTGGTAACTCTCCAAAAAGGCTACCATTAACACATTTCTTAATGAAAAGGAAACATGCATCACAATAATACTTCAGTGTAACCTGTACCTATGTGGAGTGCAAATATGTCTTGCCATTACACTACCCAACAGCCCTACGTCTGCTAACACTACAGAATGCATAATTCCTACGGGCACTGCACTAGTTTTGTATAGCCTAATCTTTATTTTCAAATACTCAATATTCTTTATTTCTATTTTGATGGGAATAGGCAGGTGAAACAATGACATTCTTATGATGTGCTATACACAGAAACATCGTTTGGATTTCTTCTACAATAGGCCGAACGACACCCCTGGATAAGGTGTCGAGGGGGTTGAAACGTACGTCATGCGTGACTGTATGAGCTATGAAACTAGCGATTTAAAAAAAGTTTCAATGAAGAATATGTTTGCAAATATATATATATATATATATATATATATATATACAACCATCTAGCTAGAAAGCTACCATATAAGCCAATGGAGTGGTGCCATAAAACTACTGTTTCAAAGCTTCAGTTAAGACCTACATACTCTCCATTGGTCGCGTAGCACATTTCAGATCAAACCGAGTCATTAGAAACACATAAAAAGCTGTGTAGATAGCTTTATTAATGTAAAATATTCCTCGCTTCAAGTAGCCATGTTTTTTTTTTTTAAATTCCCCTTTCTTCCGAACGACGGTCGAACGACGCCCCTGGTGGATTAAATCGCTAAGTGTGAAGTTACTACTGGTCCTGACCACACGTAGAATTCTTCTCAACGAAAGATACACTTAAGCTAAGTGCGTCGTTGGGAAACCCGTCTGCAACGTAGGATTCCTCTTACGAACGATTTCAAGTGCTTTTTAGGCTAAGTGCGCGTTCGGGAAACGAGGCCCAGTTTAGTTGAACTTAAAGGATCTTTGGTTGAAAATAAATAAGGTTTAGGGAGGTTATGACTGGTTCACTGGTTATGAATGATAATAATGATATATATATACACAAAATAAAAGCATCCAAGGTGTTTAGTCATTTCTCAGCAGGTACAACATTTAAGTAGAACTTCATTGAAAGAAAAATGCAAATGCAGTGCTTTACAATAAATATAGTAATTATGGTATGTTTTTTCCTAAAGGTAGCCTTTATAAAAAAAAAAAAAAAACTGGAGTGGTTTGCAACAAACTAAGCTACAAAACATGTAATTTGAATTACATTGAGGGAGCTAGGCCTATCTGGCTGTTTGGCTCATCTTGTCTGCAGGCCTATGGAAGACACACCTTTCTGACTAAACATATGTCAAAATGTTGTTGCAGTTATCAAGATCACTTTGAATACGGCCTAATAGGTTTAATTGAAAATATTGGACATTTCTACCTCAAATCTTCTCGCCTCACGATTTTGTCTTAGTGGCATTCATTAAACTGAAACCGCGTTCACAGTCGGCGCTAGCTTGGAATGTGCCGCAAATGTCGAAGTTGTACCAGATCTGGAAAATGCTCACTTTTCAGCGGTCACCTTTTTTCAATAACCATGAACTTGAATTCGACAAATGCGTCCCGGGACCGCATATTATGCTTCCTCCACAAGCGCTTCGAACCTTTTCGCCAGATTGGTCACGTCATTCAGCCCATGATCAAATTTACTAACTGCACGATCCAACGTGTCCGGCTCAAAGTCAGCCCACTCTGCTCGGGGAAGCGGGCATCCAAGTGCTCACAAACTTTAAGGACAAACAGAATAATGTCACTTTTGTTCACTGCATGTTTTCCCACGAGCGAACTCTTTTCGTGTTTGCCTCCGAGCAAAGGCCTATGTAAATATGTTTGAAAGTTGTATCCTACCTGAGTCAGTTTGGACTATTTCATCTAAACGCTCATGTTTAAACGTTAGGCAGACCTTTTTCTGGGGAACCTGCTCTGCCTTTCTTTTCGCCATGGTAGCCTATAACTGCTGGAGCAGAGACCAGCAAGAGAGCTAAAGGAAATTTAGTATGTAAACATTCTAACGCACATCCGGCTTGGTTGTCAGACATGTCAGTATTTTAAATGTTTATTACCTAGCCTACATCCCCTTTGATGCTCAGATTGTTAAACCCTAAAAAAAAAATCGTTTATGTGGTCTGAAAAATGTGCGCGGTTTGAAAAATCCATTGCGCGGCCTCTTCGACTGGCCTGCGCGGGCGCGCGCGCGCAGCTTAGAGGGAACATTGGTTATGATGTGCCGTGAAGACCTATATACATAGCTACTGTATAATGAGTGCCACAATGACTTTAAAGCTATTATGAATGTTCTTATAGTGCTTCATATATGCAGGCTTCATAGGATTCATGATTACCCACACAAACCTATTATCACATATTTATAATGCATCATTTTATCTTAGATTATAACCATTTATAATTAACTGACATAACGTTTCAGAGCAGTGGATATGAGTAATTGTGGAGATGCTAAACATAGTTATAAAGAGTGCTACAATGACTTATAGCTACTTTTAAACGTCATCATTAATGTCCTTATAGGACCTTATAAAGGCAGGCTTCATAGCAAGTGTTACCCGACAGTCACATATTTATAATGCATTATTCCGTCTTTAATTATAACCATTCATAATGAACTGATATAATGTATCATAAAGGTGATTATGAGTCATCATGAAGACATTATACGTAGTTATAAAGTAGCTATAAGTCATTGTAGCAATCGCTATAAGTCGTTATTAAGGCCCTTATAATGTCCTTATAGGGCCTTATAACGCTGGGCTTCATAGAAAGTGTTACCAAACGTTCCTCTCCGACCAGCTCTCCGAGGGCTCGGATGGGCGTTAACACCTGGGTGAAGGTGTTGCCAAGGCGTGCCAAGGCGTGCCAAAGTGTCCCTCTACGACCGAATCGGAGAAGTAAAAATCAGCCTTTAATGTTGGCATTTCTCTCCAGAGTGCTTGTTATGCTTTACCCTTGTGATTAAGTCATGTTATGTTTTGTATCGTGCGTGGATGGTCATCCCCATTTATTCATATATAAGTCTGGTAAAGAGTTTTGTTTGTTTTGTAAAAAGACAAAAAGAAATGAAATGAAATAAAATACTGGACTGGGAAATTAAAAGTCTACAACACTTTGTAATGCCTCAGAGATATGTGTAGCTACAATTATTAACACCCACTATGAGACTGATGTTTTGTCAGTCTATTTACAGACATTGTAGAAATCAGCAGAATTTAGTATTTTCATGACTGTGTGTGCATGTGTGTATGAGAGAGAAGAGAGAATTATGTGTTCTTGAGAGAGTGAACCTGTGTGAGAGAAAATGACAAGTAGAGAATGAATTTGTGCCGTTCAGAACGAATGAATGGGTGTGTGTTGGTGTGTGTGTGTGTATGAGATTGAAGTGTCAGGCAAGCGAGGGTTGAGTGCAGGAACATAATGCAGTGCCTGACACATACACACACACACAAACACACACACACACACACACACACACACAGACACCATCCATCTTGACAGGTAATCCATGGAAACAAACTCAATATCCTTGGCTAGTTGGATAGTGTACACACCCGCCCACACACACAACCTTGTAGGTCTTCGTGCTTTGAAGATTACTCTTTTCTGAACCAGGGCTCTGTTGCCTTGTGTAACAGTGCAGCTTTGAAAGACAGGCCGGTCATCTCTGTCAGTCAGTCACTCAGACAGTTAGTCAGGCACAATTCAGAGAAATAATCGAGGGTAGAAAAAACTAATTAACTTTACTACTCACAGGTGGTCAACAATGCCTAGCGCAGGAATCCATTGTAATGTCGAGGAGCAGGAACAAGATGGCTCTGGAGGAGGAGCGAACCACAGGGGTCTGGAGCTCAAGTCCGAAGATAAGAGCTGCAGGGGTGCACTTCGTCTGATACGGGCATAAGACCAGGGGTGAATGCAAGTCCCAGTCCTGCTGTGGACGGCTGGTCAAAATGGTGAGCTGGGAAGCTAGTCCATTCCATTAGTCCATCACTCTGGGATGCAATGAAGTAGTCCACATTTTTTAGTGGCCGCTTAGTGAAGTAATCCTTGGCTATCCAGGATATTGTGGTTCCCTTGGTCGGTGTTGGGAAAGGGTCCAGGATGTCTACTGCTTCAGTGGAGAGTGAAAGCGTCGGGGTTGGCCCCTTCTGAGTGTGAATGCAGAGCTCCACGTTCTGGCGACACCCCGACCAGAAGAAGTTGGACCATAGCTGAGGATGTGTCTTGGCGATTCTGAAATGGCCCACCCCCACCAAGCTGTGGACTAGCTAAAGGACCCTAGAGCACAGTCAGCGAGGCACCAAAAACTGCAGAGTGTCGCAATCGCCCCCTGGGTGTCTGTTAGTGTCGATGCAGGTGAGGCAGGGCCAGTGCCCGTAGAGAGCCTTGGTCTCAGGATTCAGTGCTGAGAAGGCACGTCACAGTCCTTGCTGCACTGACAATGCCGGCGACCATCCTCAAATAGCCGTCGGGACAGAGCATCTCATCTCAAAGTTGTAGTCCTGCAGAGTCTCATTGGCTCTCTAAAGTTGCGGAGCCAGGTGAGAGAAGCATGCACAGAGAGTCTAGGATACTTGGTCGCTGTGAGTCTGGAAACGGCAGCAGGGCAGTCCTCACTCCACTCCGTCTGTTGATGCAGCGGGCTGGTGATAGTGGCAAAGTCTCTGTGGAAACTTTAGTAGTATGACACCAACCCCAGGATACTCCACAGCTCTTTGACTTTGCATGGGGCAGGCCAGTCTCTCATCGCTGCTTCTTTCCCCTGACTCCCCTTGGACAGCTGCAGGGCATGATGGCCCCTACCTCTGCCATCTCTTGAAGGGCAGCCTATGAGGGTGGAGAGAGATGGGCCATGTGTCTCCACTGTCAATGTTCTGCTGGACTAGGCTGATGTGCATGCAGTCTTTGTCTCCAGGAGCTGTCACAGCTGGTGTCTAGTTTGCTTTCAGAGCCTCACAGTTAGGTTCTAATGCTCGTAGCTTGACTGTTTAGCTTTCCCTTGTATGTCGCTTTGGACAACAAATGTAAAAGCTACAGTGCTACAAATGCTATTATTTAGCACAAACTCAGCAAGAATAATCTGAAAGCAGTAAGAATGTCATCATTATAATTTGTGGTTAAATTAACTGTGAATTAACTGTTTACAGGTGATTTAACCAAAGATTATTCAAGATAAATGAAGAAACTAGAGATAATTACTAGCCCTAAACATACAGGAGTAAAAGACACAAGAAAGCCTCTTGATTTTAAGATATTTTTAGAATATTATGGTTTATATCAGGCCCAGGATGATAGAGTTTATTGGCTTTCCCCTTTACTTTGCCAGCCATCCAGAATATCAACATCCCAATCAACATGCAGATACTGCTGTACACAGGCAATACTACCTGAAAGCTAGTCAATCATCTCAGCTACAGTAAATGCTAACCAATCTGAGTTTACACACTACGTGCTAAAGGCTGAATTGACTCCAATGTCCCCCTTTTTCCACAGATGTAAGGCAGTAACCCTTAAATCCCCCCAACAGTGAAAAGCTAAGCCCTAGGAGTAAATGACAACTTGTAGCCATAAAGCTTAGCGGCTAATGGCAGGGGCTAAATGCTGACCCCCTGAGCAGTGTGCTAAGCCTGGCCCCCGGCAGTCTCTGGGTTAAGGAGCTGTTAGCATTCAGGAGAGCAGATGCTGATACAGACCTCACAGGCCGCGCTAATGAGCTCTGATACATATGTATGAGAGCACGCAGGGATCCTTCACATACACATGCACTCACACACAAGAGCGCACACACACACACACACACACACAAACTTGACACACACACACAAACTTGACACACACACGAGTGCACAAACTCACACACACACGCTGAGACACAGACACACCGTGCGTTTTAACATGATGGTGCTCCTCCCCATGCCCATCCTCTCTGATACAATGTCTCTGATCTAATGGATAAAAACATGACTCAATAACACACACATACACACAAATACACACATATGCAGGTTCAAAGACACACACACAATCCTGCACAAAGCAGAATAGCACAGGGAGACAAAGGATGTAAACGATTTACATAAGCCAACATACAGAAGGGAAGAGCGACAGAAAAGCTGAATGTACAGTGTGTGTGTGTGTGTGTGTGTGTGTGTGTGTGTGTGTGTGTGTGTGTGTGTGTGTGTGTGTGTGTGTATGTGTGTGTGGGTGTCTGCGTTTGTGTGTATGTCTGTGTATGCAGGTTTGGGGAGAATTTCTGCATGTGAATTGTCATATGTCAGCGCGTGTGCATGCAGGAGAGTGTGTTTATGCCAACACATATATGAGTGCACGTATAGTCAAATACGTCTATATGTGTGTAGGTGTGTCTATCAGTGTGTGGGTGTGTGTGTGTGTGTGTGTGTATGTGTGTGTGTGTGTGTGTGTGTGTGTGTGTGTGTGTGTGTGTGTGTGTGTGTGTGTGTGTGTGAGGTAAATGAGTCTGTGCTGATGGAAATGCATTAGAGCTTCAAGTGCTACTGGAGGGGATGGGGGTGGGGGCAATAAAACACATTCAGAGTTTTATTTATTTATTTTCCCTCCTTTTTTCATTTCCAGAGAAATGATTGTGTCCCTCAGGGTACACAGACGCACACTTACACACACACACAAACACACACACACACACACGCATGATGGGGTAATTTGATGATGGGGTAAAACACCTAAATCTAAAAAACTTTATTTGAACTTGTCAGTTCTTCTCAACCCTTCCAATATATTGTTTGTGAGATGTTTTACCAGCTCTCTGGGTTGGTGTGTGTGTGTGTGTGTGTGTGAGAGAGAGTGAATCTGTGTGTGTTTCAGCAAGAGTTTTTGTTTTCGAGTGTTTGTGAGTGTGTGTGTGAGTGTGTGTGTGTGTGTGTGTGTGTGTGTGTGTGTGTGTGTGGGCTGTCAGTCTGTGAGGCAGAGAAAGGGTAAGCTAAGGCTGAAAATGGACTGATATATGAATGGCAGAAGCGGGTACAATGATAGTGGTGGGGAACGGGGTCAAAGGGATCATTTAAATAGTTTAATATAAAAGGTCACTGAGAGTGAGTTTGTGTGTGTGTGCGTGTGTGTCTGTGTACGTGTGTGAGTGTGTGTGTGAGTGTGAGTGTGAGTGTGTGTGTATGTGTGACCTTCAGGGGCGGTGAAATTAGGAGAAAATAACAGCCTGGCAGGCAGGTTGTGCATTCAGTTCAGATGCTCTGACCTATCATCCCTCACACACAACACGCTGGACAAACACACACACATACACACACACACACACACATACACACACACACACACACACACACACACACACACACACACACCAGCGTTTCCGTTGTCCGGTCATTGCCGGTCTTTGCCCGGAAAAAAATGTAAATGTCAGAAAATATTAGAGCTCACCGGTCAAATTGTCTGATGGGAATTTCTTAAAAATCCTGTCTCGCAAACACAATCTGAATTTGACAACAATCCTAATATTTAGGCCTATAAAGCAAACTTGCACTGCCCTTATTATGTTTTAAAGGAACAGGCTATTCTGCCGTCTGAAAGTTATTAAACAACACGCATATGCTGCATTTTAAATAAAGCGCAAACCGTCGGTTACAAACAAGGAGCGAACTGAGTGAGAAGGATCAAACATGGCCAAGCAGACTAGCCTTAAAAGCTTTTTTCAGAGGCCAAACGCAACTGATGAGGGTAAACCGTCTGACGAGGATGAACCTGTAATACCTGCAGTGTTGCGTCTGAACGCGTTTCATTTCATTATACTGTCTATGCCCGTGCGTGAGCGCGCCGTAGTTGCTTAGGAGCCGAGAGTGGTATTGCAGACAGATAGAGATTTTGAAAAATTATAGCTCGCAGCATATTGAAAAAACAAACTGAACAAGTTAATTTTTTGGAGCTGTGACCTTAGTTCAAAACTTTGAATTACGTACTATGAATTGAACTAGTTCATGTAGAAAGTGAACTCTCCAAACACTGAATACCGGAAGCCCTAGATGTTCGAACAGCTTCACCAGAAAAAACACGAAATGTCGGGCGTTTATGTCGTTATAGAGTGACAAGTTCCGGTGCGAGGTAATTGATAGTCACCGTGTTCGGTAACACTTTCTATGAAGCCCAGCGTTATAAGGCCCTATAAGGACATTATAAGGGCCTTAATAATGACTTATAGCGATTGCTACGATGACTTATAGCTACTTTATAACTACGTATAATGTCTTCATGATGACTCATAATCACCTTTATGATACATTATATCAGTTCATTATGAATGGTTATAATTAAAGACGGAATAATGCATTATAAATATGTGACTGTCGGGTAACACTTGCTATGAAGCCTGCCTTTATAAGGTCCTATAAGGACATTAATGATGATGTTTTAAAAGTAGCTATAAGTCATTGTAGCACTCTTTATAACTATGTTTAGCATCTCCACAATGACTCATATCCACTGCTCTGAAACGTTATGTTAGTTAATTATAAATGGTTATAATCTAAGATAAAATGATGCATTATAAATATGTGATCATAGGTTTGTGTGGGTAATCATGAATCCTATGAAGCCTGCATATATGAAGCACTATAAGAACATTCATAATACCTTTAAAAACTAGTTAAGTCATTATTAAGGCCCTTATAATGTCCTTATAGGGCCTTATAACGCTGGGCTTCATAGAAAGTGTTACCAAATGTTCTGTTAGCACTGCGAAAAGGCAGGACGACGCAACGGATTCATAATGAGGTCAAATAATTTTAGAATCTCTGCTCTCATTGAACATAGTCAGAGCAATGACAATGTTGCGGCGCTCAATTTAACGCCACAGCAGGTTGCGATTAACGGACACTTATTGACGCGCTTCAGACATTAATGTTTTTTTTCCATTGTAAACTTAGGCAAATAAACTACCTGATTATGTTATTATTTAAGCTATGCATGCCGTCAGTTTTCTTCAATAGGCTAATTTAGAAGCAGAAATAGATATTTGGCCGGCTTATCATTAAAATGTCCGGCAAATGAAAACTCTTTTTCACTAGCGGAACCTAGCGGAACCTCTGACACACACACCCACACACACACACCCACACACACACACCCACACCCACACACACACACACACACACACACACACACACACACACACACACACACACACACACACCACACATACAGACAAAAACACAAAGAATCCCATGCATAGAGCCTATCTCTGTGTGAGGGTGAAGATGTGTATGTGTGACCTCCAACACCTCAAGTGCCTCACCTCAGCAAGTGATCCTGCTTGACCTGTCCACCTCTGAACCTCTGGTCAGTGCAGAACAAAATCAACAACAGTCGAGGAAAGGAGGAGGACAAAAATATAAAAAGTTGTTTACCGAGTTCCCATTTTATCTCTCCCTTTATCCTCTTTTCCCTTGCCTCGTTCTCTCCATCCCAGGTGACTAATAGACAGAGGGAGTAACTGCATAGAGGACTAAAACGGGCAAAAACAGAAAAAGAGGAAGGAGGAGGAGAGAAGGAGAGTGGAACAGGGGCAGGAAGATGGATGAATACAAAAAGGGAGGCAGGGAATAGGTAGAGAGAGGAGGACAAAGACGGAGAGGTGGAGAGAAAGAGAAAGGAGGGAGAGTGCAGCGGTGACATTTCTGCTTTGTGTTGCTGTGTTGTTGCTTAGATGGGATGGTATGCTGCTATTTGATTACCCCTATGATGGATCTGACAGTGCAGGCTTAGTCCACAGGTTTTACACGCCCTGGAAAATAAGGGCCCTAAACGTCATTGCTGCCTCTCTCTCTCCATCCCTTCCACCCTCTCCCTCTCTCTATCTCTCTCTCTCTCTCTTTCTCTCCCTCTCTCTCTCTTTCTCTCTCTCCCTCTCTTTCAGCATGATAGCAGTACAATATTGCCATACAAATGAACTAATCAATGGCGAATAGATAAACATACACGCTCGCAGCAGACACAATGCAATAAAATAATTTAATAGTAATAAAAACCCAAATCGAATCATGAGTCACATGCTGTTCCTCAGGTTCTATCAGGAAGTTGTGTATCCGGCTGCTAGAGGCATGCGTTTTTTTTCGATTTTTCTGTGAAAGTCAACGAGAGGCAATTGTCAATGCTCGCTTGCTTTAATGCAAGGATATCACTCCCTATTTGTGTCAAATGTGTCGCACACATTTGCATTTCATTCGTCTCGTCAAGGAAATGGCTCCCTTCTTCCATCACTCCTTGAGAGCAGGGGGGAGCACAGTGTGTCTTCCCTGGGCTGCTGCACTAGCCCACTGCCATGGCAAGCATCACTGTAGTTCTTAAGTTCAGATCCGTCTCCCAGGCTAGTTACATTGCTCTCAGTGGTTTGGATGGGTCAATTTTAACGGCCAATCCTGAGACAATCAAAGTCACTGCCCCAAACAAACTTCTGGTTTTCATCCAGGTAAAACCCTTTATCACAGACTTTTGACAGACAGGTACTGTCATTGATATATATGCATGTGACCACCACATTGCAACAGCCGGTTTTGCTGTCATGCACTACATTTTAGGTGTATAATGCCATAAATGCTGCCGACTTGGGCGACAATATTTATGTGTCTTGTATCAGGTGAAACCATACAGTTACAAACAATGCAACAGAGACAGCGCTAGTCCAGCAGAAACATAGCCAACTTTCTCTTCTGTTGAGATTTCTCCTCAGTGTGAAGGTATATTTTTTTTGCAGTGGACTTGACTGAACGCACCTCTTCTCTAAGAAGCTCAGCATGCAGCATGTGCTCCCTGCAGGGTGCTCACTACTGCTGTCACGGAAGCTTCGGAGACTTGGATAAATCTACCGTTTGTTTGCTCGTTTTGCAGTGAGTGTCTTTAAGCCAGATCTTTCATTCACATTCCACCCTGGGCAGCACTAGTCTTTTAGGGAGGGGCGAACATTAGTAGGGGGACATTTATTTTAATATACTTTCAGAAATGTATGTATTCCATCTCTCTTTCTCTCTCCCTCTCTCTCTCTCATAAAACAGAAGGGGACACACATACACCCCAACACACGCAGACATACACATACATACAACATCATGCATGAACAATCCCTGAGGCGAGATGTGTGTGTGTGTGTGTGTGTGTGTGTGTGTGTGTGTGTGTGTGTGTGTTTGTATGTATGTGTGTGTGTGTGCCTGCATGAGTGACAGATGCCTAATGATGAGTGTGGAGGAGGCTTAAGAATCCTGCTGCTCATTGTCCGAATACGCCCACATCTGCCTTAAACAGTCTTTCAAGCAGAGTATTCTATATGAGTGTGTGTATGTGTGTTTGTATGTTACTGTATAGGACTGCAAAAATGTAAATGCGTGTGTGTGTGTGTGTGTGTGTGTGTGTGTGTGTGTGTGTGTGTGTGTGTGTGTGTGCGTGCGTGCGTGCGTGCGTGCGTGCATGTCTGTGTGTGTGTGTGTGTGTGTGTGTGTATGCGTGTGTTTGTGTGTGTGTGTGTTTGTGTGTGTGTGTGAGTGTGTGTGTGTGTGTGTGTGTGTGTGTGCATGCTAGAATAATTCATTTCCAGTAATAGCCTTTATACTGTCCCTTAAGCACTAAGTAACCATTCAGATTCACTGAATACAGGCAGATTGCATGACCTAAATATATGTGTGTTTTAGAGAGAGTGTGTGTGTGTGTGTGTGTGTTTGTGAGGGAGGGAGTGTGTGGGTATGTGCGTGAGTGTGTGTGAGGGAGGGAGTGTGTGTGTGTGTGTGTGTGTATGTGTGTAAGGGGGGGTGTCGGAGAGTGAGGGTGAGAGTGTGAGATCACATGGGAAAAAATGAGAGAAGGGGTCCCTGGGTTAATGTGATCACTGCCTGTTTAACTTGCGTCGGCAGCTCTTCTAATTGTTTCCTCAGGCCTCCCTATCTTTCATTCCCTCTCACACAAACGCACACACGCACGCACGCACGCACGCACGCACGCACGCACGCACGCACACACACACACACACACACACATACACACAGAGATTAATTTATTAGAGACTGGGCATTTGTAGTTCAGAGGAATTTTCATTGCTCTTTGATAGAAAAAGGAGATTTAGGACAGCCAGAAACTATATTTGAAGAAAAAAAAAACACACATTTTGTGGAAACATTTTCACTGACAGTAATTCAGACAAATTGCAGAGAGATGCAACGAAACAGCCTAGGACTGCTCTGTATGTGCTCAGTATACAGCCTTCAGTTTGAATGTCTTATGGGATACAATTAATTTCACGTGTTAAGGTTAAAGGGTTAAGGTTAGTTATTTAGCTGATACTTTAACTGATAAAAAGTAGCTAACAAAATGATATGATGGCAATTAAATTAACATTTTTAATCTTAACAATATCCTATTAACAAAGTAACATCAGTGATAGCAAATGTTATGTGCTATTACAAATGATGCTGTGAAATTTCAATAAGAATATGATTGCATTGTTTTAATATTATGTTAACGATTATTATACTGTGTAAAAGGGGGCATATGAGAGCGAGATTATTAAGAGTTAAGTGTCTCATGAAACAGCCAAAAGACAAACATTTGGATCACAGGAATCTGGCTAAATGCATCCATCAATTACTGATGTGATTCTATTCTCAGTCTAATTAGAATGAGGAGTTTGTCAGAGCATGAAATCATTGTCAGAGGTATCAGCCAGGTGCACATTGTGACATGCTGATGACAATCTTTCAGCAGATTCAGACTGATAAAACCCTTGGCTGACATTTGCTGCTATGCATGCATCTCAACAAATTGCTATCACCTCCTTCAACAGTGTGAGAAAAAAATGATAGTTATGTCAACTCTGCGGATAAAAAATTATAATAAAATAGATCAATAAATAAAGAATATAATGCAGTAGATTCTCCATGTAATGATCTATTTTCTCTGGCATCTTGCTGCCACTTGAGGCCTCTCTGATCGACACATTAAGCAACCTGCTCTCATCAGCTACTCCTCCATGGTCAGAGGACTGAGATGCCCTTAGGCTAGCCCACTCTAATAGCCGCAGCACTCCCATTACATTTAAACTGCTAAACCACACAGGCATGGATGAGGGGGAGAAAAAGATATGTACATTGACAAAAAAGAGACTTCTTGTTCTTCAGCCACAGGAAACAGGTGTTGGTAGGTCAGGGCAATCTCACTCTGGCATTACTTAAATGCGTACGAAGCCTTGATTTGACTCTCGCTGTAGGATCTTCCCCCTAACTTCAAATAGCAGTCTTTGACAGCAGGGATAAGAAAGATCAGACATTTATACCAGCATCGTCACGAACCTCAAAAACAACAAAAAAAAAACAGATCAGGACGAATGCTGGTAATAAAAACTAATTACATAAGAACCAGATGAGAAGATTTTATGAAAAATGAGCACTCTAGAGCATTTGGCTAAGCTGTGTTCTGAATATCCAAAAATGTTCTTTCAGTAGCATCATATTTGCAATATTGCTTTAAGCGCTAAAGTTAAGGAAGTTTTCCATTATTCTAACCTTTTATGAAGTACGGGGGAGTCATAAATGGCTTAAACCTTTTTCATTAAGTCAATTGTATGAAGTATGTTCTTATTGCAAACAGCCAACCTGTGTTCAATAACTCCCAACTGAGAGGGAGACATATTTCGACCAAAAACATGCAGGTCCAACAGGTCCAATCCCAGCACAGAACTATGCTACTCAAAATGCAGGTTATTCAAGAATCCGCTGAAAAACACTAGTTTGACTGGGGTAAGCCTTTCAGTGAGGGCTTTAAGGCCTTTGCTGAATCACACTGATGTACTTCCAGTTTCCCAGTTAAGGGGGTTTAGAGACTTTAAGGAAATAGTCCAAATGACAAGCAGGGTTTACTGTTGCCCCTTCTCAATAAACTAACTACAAAGTGGATAAACACATACTAGTGTGATGATAACACTATGTGAAAAATTACTGCTAAACAAATTGTGCTAAATTACACACACAATGTATCAGAGTGCATGGCCAATATGTCAACGAGGTCAAAGGTCAGCATATTTCAAATCATACTGGAATGACGCTCCACAACAGTCTTATGTGTTTTCACTAAACAACTGTTATTATGCACATTTGAAATGTATGGCATAAGTTATTCTTAGTCACATCACAATTTTATTGTCATCATCTGTAGGTTATTCTTATACTTTACAATGGATCTCAGGATATTGGATTCGGTACTCCTTAATTAAAGGTACAATATGCAACAATTATGCTTAAGGATTAGGGTTAGGATAAGCAGTTTAACCTTAAAATAACAGCTTAAAAAAATTGGGGCGCTACAATGACTTTTAATATGGAGAATTGCGTCCAACTGCGTTCTGTAGTTTTGCCTGCCGATGCCCGCCGACCTGACTTTAATTACCTTCTGCCGATCTAGTAAGTAGCTTATTTGCCGTCTTGCTTAGTCTTGTGTTGCACATGATTGATGTTTGACTGTGTAAGGACAGTTGTTGAGTAATTCGTTTGTCATAATGTCAAAGTCAGCACATTTCAAGAGATTTCGTTAGTTTTAGCTGCTAGCATACCTTTAGCGAATAGCATTAATCCTTAATGCACCTTTAAGTTGGATGTAAATTAATGGCTATGGGCCTCGTTTCCCGATAACGACGTATCTTAACGGCCTACGTGGATTTTGGCGACATCATAGACTCATCATTGCCGTAAGTGCGGCGTCGGGAAACCGCTCTGCAATATCCCTCTTACGACCGATTTTAAGTCCTTTTTAGCGTTCGGGAAACTGGGCTGTGGTTGATAGTACAGATGCAGATGAGAATGAGACAGATGTAAGCGATGAGGGAGAAATTGAGACAGAGAGAGAAACAGATGCTCTTAATAACACTGTTCTACGCTTTCTCAGTTCAATAAAATAAAATCAACCCATTAGCGTATGTGACCGTGTGTGGGTGTATGTGTGTGCCTGTGCCTGTGTGTATGCCTGTGTGTGTGTGTGTGGTCCTCTCTGTCAGACAGACACATCAATAACAACCCCTATGGATTTCAGACAGTAAACAGTGGTGGATCTGTGTAGTTGATGCTTATTAATTTCATCATCTCTGTCTGACTAATACATGCATATAAACATGCTCAGCTCATCGGTGCAATGGGGAGTTTCTCTTGCTCTATCTGTTGTGATGTATGGCGGTGATAAACTCATAGATGATAGATTATTCTTTTGTATGTCTGCGTATGCGTGTGTGTGTGTGTGTGTGTGTGTGTGTGTGTGTGTGTGTGTGTGTGTGTGTGTGTGTGTTTGAGTGTGTGTGTTTAGACGTAGATGATAGATTATTCTCTTCTGGCAAAGACAGATTATGGAGACACATCAATGACAGATTATCTGTCCGACTGCAAGATAAATGCAGGATTAAAACTCCTAGTCCTTATCACAGAACCCCTCTGGGATTACAAAGTCTACACCAAATAGACACACACACGGTACAAACACAAACTCGCTCACACCCAGAAAAATAAACACACACATCCATGGATGTGTTGCACACATACCACTCAGAACAAAAACAAATACATTGATCTATGCATTAATACAAGTAAATTAAATTAAATTTTATTTTGTATAGCGCCATAACAATACAATTGACTCTAGGCGCTTAACAGAGCCCAGAGCCTAAACCCCCTTAGAGCATGCACAATGGCAACAGGGGCAAGGAAAAACTCCCTGTTAGGCAGGAAGAAACCTTAGGCAGAACCATGGCACATAAGGGGGGACCCATCTGCTTGAGGTCGGCCGGGTGGAGACAGGAAGGTGGGAAGGGGGAGGGTTGTGTGGCAGAAGGGGAAAGGAAGCAACAGGGGTTATACACAGCCAGCATTTGGTCGCTGGACATAGTAAGTATACATACATCCGGTGGTAAACACATGATACAGGCAAGACCAGATTACTGCACCAATAGGGTTACTGTTACAGGGGTAAGGGATGTAGGAACAGAGAAACATTTCAGTGGTGGCAATAATGTATATTGTATATAAATGCTAGCTTAGGGTATTGGGTAGAGTAGGTGTACGGCAATGCAGTGGCGGTGGGTGCGATTGGCCGATGGTTTCTCCAGGTAGACCAGCTGGAGAGACTACAGCAGCGTCCCATAGCGGAGATAGTCCTGGGCCTCGTTTCCCGAACGCGCACTTAGCCTAAAAAGCACTTGAAATCGCTCGTAAGAGGATTCCTACGTTGCAGACGGGTTTCCCAACGCCACACTTAGCTTAAGTGTATCTTTCATTGAGAGGAATTCTACGTGTGGTCAGGACCAGTAGTAACTTCACACTTAGCGATGTAATCCACCAGGGGCGTCGTTCGACCGTCGTTCGGAAGAAACGGGAATTAAAAAAAAAAAACATGGCTACTTGAAGCGAGGAATATTTTACATGAATAAAGCTATCTACACAACTTTTTATATGTTTATAATGACTCGGTTTGATCGGAAATGTGCTACGCGACCAATGCAGAGTATTTAGGTCTTGACTGAAGCTTTCAAACAGTAGTTTGATGGCACATTTAGCGCTTATGCCACCACTCCATTGGCTTATATGGTAGCTTCTAGCTAGATGGTTGTATATTATGTAGAAGAAATCCAAACGATGTTTCTGTGTATAGCACATCATGAGAATGTCATTGTTCCACCTGCCTATTCCCATCAAAATAGAAATAAAGAATATTGAGTATTTGAAAATAAAGATTAGGCTATACAAAACTAGTGCATTGCCCGTAGGAATTATGCATTCTGTAGTGTTAGCAGACGTAGGGCTGTTGGGTAGTGTAATGGCAAGACATATTTGCACTCCACATAGGTACAGGTTACACTGAAGTATTATTGTGATGCATGTTTCCTTTTCATTAAGAAATGTGTTAATGGTAGCCTTTTTGGAGAGTTACCAACAAATAAAGTTTGAGATTATGTAGTGGATGCAGTTGAATATACTGTAGATGTCAACGTTGCTGTCTAAACTATAAACTAAATGTCATAAAGAAAGACATTATTTAAAATGAAGTTATGGTTGAAATAGGATCACTTCTTTATTGTAAGGGTAAGTGTAGGGCAAGAATGGTCATGCAGTTGGACTCAAATGTAGGTTAATTTTATTGAATGTATGTAGCCTACTGTACTGTATGACTTTGATGATGCTAGCTTTGACAGCCCACTCTCAGACAGATCGTAATAAATGTCCTTACAATGGGAACACAGTTTAAATAGGCTTCTCTGCTGGAGATGGCGTTACTATCCCCGCCCCGAATTTAGTGCACATTGCACGTTCGATGCACGCATAGGCTAGCTAATTTCACAGCAATTACCGTAAACAGGTTAACCTGACGTAAACAGCTCCTAAGAGCTACCTAAGAACTCGTGCACGTTGCGCTCGTGCACCTGACTTTAAGTTGATGGTTGGGAAACGCACGTAAATACAAAGTGCTACTTAGTGTACGATGTCGCGAAAATCCACGTAGGCCGTTAAGATACATCGTTATCGGGAAACGAGGCCCTGATTATTAGGGAGAGAAAAGGAAGAAAGTGAGTGGGTAGAGTTCAGCTGTCCATGTGCGTAGATGCGGAGTGGTGGGGGTGAGGAGCAATAGTTTCACTTCCATAAGCGATTGGAACATGCTATTAGGGGAAGAGAACATTTATGTTAGTAGGCATCAATTTCAGAAACAGATAGGGAGATACATTTGGGCAGTGGATTTAACAGTAGGCAATATGGCTATTTTATGAGTGTTATTATAGGCATAAGCAATATGGTATGGAAGGAGAGAGAGAGAAAGAGAAAGGGAGAAGATATGTTTAGTAATACTGGCATTTTATATTTAGTTTGGTAGTGTACTTACGGAGATATCAATCGTAAGTTTTCTTTTTTACACTCTAAAAACAAATGTGTTGGCTCAACGCAGAAAATTAACGCAACAGTTTGCATCAATCTTTTTTGAGTTATGACAACTTCTAATGAAATTAAGTTCAACCAACGATCTAAATTGAGTTGGGGGAATTAGCTTTTCCTCTACAACCAAGGGAATTTTTAAGTACCACTAACTTAATAATTGTTAGCATAAACAAAAGTTTTTAAGTTGATAACTCAAAAAAATTAAGTTGTTCCAACAAGTTTTTCCACATTATTTAAAAGGAGTTTTTAAGCGTTATGTACTTAATTACCATAATCAGGAACACAAGTTTTTAAGTTGGCAACTGTTTAAAAAATTAAGTTGCTCCAATTAGATTTTTTTTCAGTATTTTTTTTTCTCGCTTTTTCATGTTTTTGTTCATGTAGCTTTTAAGAAATTATTTAATTCAAGAACAAAATTGTTAGGCAATTAACTTTTTCTATATTAAATTGCAGTTGAGTACTTGAACACTCAATATATAAATCTTGAAAAAACAACAACACAAATTTAAATTGCCCAACAAATTATAAATACATAAATTTGCAATATTGCCTTAAGTAAAGTAGTAAGCATACTCAGTTATGCCATCACAGCAAAGTTATAGGCCTTTATGTATTTAAAACCACAGTGCCAAACGTGTAAAATGTGTGTTGTTAACTACAGTTTAAAAATTATTTTGTAAAACATTTGTTAACATTTAGTAAACTTTTACAACTCTCATTAGTGAAGGACCCACTAACAGACATCACAGCTCAAGTTTCAAAGATTTTAATCAAACTCATAGGCAACGATGCAAAGGCAAAAGGCAGTCTCGTGGTCAACAGGCAGGCATAGGTCAAAAATCCAAGAATCAAAACAGAGTTCATGGCAGAAGTATCCAAAAAAGGAATCCAACAGGCTCAGGTCAAGGAACAGGCAAACGTCAAAAACATATACAGCCAGGATGAACATGAACACCTAACATGAATACAAAAACATGACTCAAACAGCACAGTTACTAACAGAAAAAGGTGCAATTTTCAAATAATGCTAAAATACATAGGCAACGATGCAAAGGGAAAAGACATGGCAGAGGTTGCCCATGACCATGGCGTAACCTGTAATGTTTTAGCAACCCTGTTTTTGTAGAGGTTTCAAATGCACACATTTTGCAGCCCCAGACCATTTTGCCCAAGATATGGGCCAACGTATGCTAAACTAATGTATGTAGCCTTTTAGACCATGAAAAATGCAAACTTTAGGTTGTATCACAATAGTAACCAAAATCGAAAATCATTTACAATGCAAAAAAAAAGAAACCCTCTGCCTCTACTACTTTAATCTCTATCACAGAAATATCAACAATCCAAAGGCTAGGCTACACTTGCTAACAGTTGATGGAATGTTGTAGCTAAACAAAGCTAGTGCTAGTCATATTTAGCAGTGAATTTCGGCCATCCAACCCTTTAGTTTAGCATAGCAGTGGATAAGAATGATTAAGTAGAGTTTAATTGTAAATTAAATGAAACTTGCCTTGAAAATGTCCTTTATATTATACCACTTTGTAATAGAACTTTGTTCTGCCTACAGGTCTTCTAACACAGTCGTAACTGTCTGAAGTTGTCCAGGAATTTGAACTGGGTAGGGGAGGAGCCTAGAACTCCTGAACTCAAGGTGGAGAAATATTAAGTTGTCAAGCCAATTACATTAAGTTACTACAACTTAAATTTAGTTTTAATTAAATTAATGCAGACATTTGAGTTTGAATTACAAATGATATTAAGTTGATGTAATTACCAACATTATTAAGTCAACACAACTCATTTAAATAATGTTTGCAACTTAAAAGGTTGATCTAAATCGAAGTCACACTCATATACGTATGTGCAAATGTATGCCATATGCCATATGCCATTGCATGAAATTGTTCTTTGCACATAAACAAGACACTTTCATGTCACCATACTTGCAATCTGTTGCATTTTCTCGTTTACAGACAGAAAGTCATTGAGTGACGGAAGATTGTGGTCTCCTGAGCAATGTTCCCTCTAATTTTTTTAGCACTGAGCAAATATTTTTTATTCTGAGCGCACATTTCAGCACTGTGAGCAATTTGTAAACCATGCGACCTTGCGAAAATGACCACGAGCCTGTGTTAGCCATAGGTTTCCAAAGAGATGACAGCAAATGCATCAATATGTCTACAAGGTTGATATTTATTCAATATCCTTTATAATGGCTGGACTTTGGATCATTTTAATGATGGTGTTTAACCAGTCAGTTTAGTTGAACTTAAAGGATCTTTGGTTGAAAATGAATAAGGTTTAGGGAGGTTATGACTGGTTCACTGGTTATGAATGATAATGACATATGTATACACAAAATAAAAGTAACCAAGGTGTTTAGTCATTTCTCAGCAGGTACAACATTTAAGTAGAACTTCATTGAAAGACAAATGCTAATGCAGTGCTTTACAATAAATATAGTAATTATGGTGTATTTTTTCCTAAAGGTAGCCTTTATAAAGAATGTAATAACTGGAGTGGTTTGCAACAAACTAAGCTACAAAACGTGTCATTTGAATTACATTGAGGGAGCTAGGCCTATCTGGCTGTTTAGCTCATCTTGTCTGCAGGCCTATGGAAGACACACCTTTCTGACTAAACACATGTCAAAATGTTGTTGCAGTTATCAAGATCACTTGAAAAGGGCCTAATAGGTCTAATTGAAAATATTGGAAATTTCTACCTCAAATCTTCTCGCCTTACGATTTTGTCTTAGTGGCATTCATTAGACTGAAACCGCATTCACAGTCGGCGCTAGATGCTTAGAATGTGCCACAAATGTCGAAGTTGTACCAGATCTGGAAAATGCTCACTTTTCAGCGACCCCCTTTTTCAATAGCCATGAACTTGAATTCGGCAAATGCGTCCCGGGACCGCATATTATGCTTCCTCCAGAAGCGCTTCGAACCTTTAAGCCAGATTTGTCACGTCATTCAGCCCATGATCAAATGTACTAACTGCACGATCCAACGTGTCCGGCTCAAAGGCAGCCCACTCAGCTCAGGGAAGCGGGCATCCAAGTGCTCACAAACTTTTAGGACAAACAGAATAATGTCACTTTTGTTCACTACATGTTTTCCCACGAGCGAACTCTTTTCGCGTTTGCCTCCGAGCATATGTAAATATGTCTGAAAGTTTTATCCTACCTGAGTCAGTTTGGACTATTTCATCTAGCCGCTCATGTTTAAATGTTAGGCAGACCTTTGCGCGCGCAGCTTAGAGGGAACATTGCTCCTGAGTATGCATGACATGCAAAACGAGAGCAAAATGTGCCAATACTTTTTGTGTATGTGTAGTCTTTATACGAACATGTAACATATTCACATTCACTGTGTATGTGAAGTGTATGTATGCGTGTGCGTGTGCGTGTGCGTGTGCGTGTGCGTGTGCGTGTGTGAGAAAGAGAGTTGTTGGAAATTGTTCGTATTTTGGGGGGTTCATATTCTGTCTCATTGTGTGTGTGCATGGGTGTGTGGGTGTGTGTGTTAGCTGGTATTTCTCAGACCTCTGTCCAATGAGTGTTAGTCATCTTGCTAACTCCTCGTTAGGTATCCAACTCATTAGTGAAGGCACTAATTAGGCAGCTTGTTAGAATACAAATATAACACCAATTATCAGAAATGAACGGAATGAAAGTGAACGACAGAGAAAGAAATAGGAGAGGCAGACAAGATTTGTTATTCAGACTGTTACACAAGCAAAGATACAAACACACAATCACACACATACACCATACATATAAACCCACACACTGCAAAAAATGCTTTTCTAACCTAGTGTTATTACTGTTATATTGAGATGAAAAATCTAGTTGGTCTTGTTTCTAGCTAAATTGTACTTACCTAGTGCTTTCTTGGTAAGGTTATTTTTACCTATTTCAAGCAAATATTACTTATTTTAAGAAATCTTAACAAGCCAAATTTGCTTAACGCACTGGCAGCCAAATTTGCTTGTTTTAAGCAAAATCCTGCTTAAATATGTAATTATTTGTCTTAAATCTAGAGGGGCATTTTTTGCAGTGCAGACCCATAATACACAAGCACATTCTAGCATTTTATATTAGTCAAAGCCATTAACATGCTTTGATCAGCATTTCACATTTATTTGTTTATGCTCCGTTGTTTTTGATGTGTGTTAATGTGTGTGTGTGTGTGTGTGTGTGTGTGTGTGTGTGTGTGTGTGCCATGGCCTGTGTTGTTTCAGCAGCAGCATCGCAATGTGTGTCCGTGAGGGGGATCAGCAGTAACCTTGAGACTAGAGGAGTGTGTCTGTGTTAGAGAGTTCCCTAACAAATCCCTGCTCTGTGCCCTTGAGTTAAACACCTCACCCCTCATTAGAGGTGGATAGCGCACTACACACTATGATTGTCCGATTGGACAAACAGAACCCCGACACACAGCAGAGAGTCTTTTACCTTCCTGAAGGGATTTTTTCCCTTATAATTATACGATAACTTGTCAAAACAATAAAAGTAACTTCAGTCAATAGTTAATTTGAATTAATTTATTACCGTTTCTTGGCTTCTGAGAAAAATAATCCTTCAGGTGTTGCATAGCAAGAAAACAGGCTGTTGCAGAAAAGCAGGCTAAGCGTTCTATTTTTTTTTTATTGTTTCCATTAATGACACAGTTGTAGAGAACCAATGACACATCTTGAGTTGAGATTGATGTCCCTATTCCTTCATGTCTTGGATTGTCCGCAGAAACCTCTTTTGGGGTCTTGTTGAAAATCTGAAATAGGCCATGGTTAGGCTACAATGTAAAAAGCTATCATAATGGATCATTTGTCTGTTTCGACTAGCCTACTAAGTGGCCCATTCTAACTTTTTGCAGCACTCTGAAGAGTCGTATAATAAATGTTTTTTTATTTTCAAATAAATTGTATTCAATATAAACATTTCTATTGGGCCATACACATCTCACTACTTTTATGTTAATTTATTTTTATTCACACATTCACAGCTTTTAACCTACAATGTCGACTGCTTGAGTCTACTTGAGTCACTGTTATTATAAATAATAATTTTACTTGAGAACAGCTTTTGCTTTTTTTTACCCACCTCTGCCCCTCATTTTCCCCTCTGGAGTAGACTGCAGCTGTCTACACTGTCTCCCATGATCCTTTCAGTATTGTGTGTGGGCAGGATAGGGTGTTGCAAAGGTTATAACAAAAAGAAACATCTAATCCTTCTTGGCCATGTACAGTATGTCTACTGGCTGTCAAAGGCAGTATATGCAATGCTTCAGCACTTTGTTTTCAGCAATTAGATAAATATGCAGCTATCCCATGGCAGTGGTAACTGAAAAGAAGGTCAGGATCTGTCCACATCACCATATAGCTAACCTAGATACCCACAACTGCCTTGCTCTTCAAAGTGTGCTTCATTTATTTATGTTATGTGAAATTGTAGGTGTTATGTTTTGGTTACATATCCATGTTGCTTTGCTGAGACACTTTCTTTGTGCAAATGTACTCAGTAAAGAGTCTTAATATGTAAACAATCCATGTTCAGATAGGTGAAACTCTGTAGTGTTTATTGTGTACAAGTAGGGATGGTAAGGTGTCATTTGAACAAGATTATTAGCAGTCTGTGCAACGATAACCAACAGCTATACCTCCCCAGAAGCCAACTCTACCTATGTGGATCTCAGAGGCCCCTTTTACAAGAAGGTTCCATCTGCGTCATTAGCATAGACGGGCATGTTCGGCTGTGCATCTGCGTCTTTGGCAGAAGTGGGCATGTTCAGCCGTGCAGCTGTCAAGCTGCATAAGCATGGCTGGCTGCTGGACATGAGAACATCTCGGGCGCTAATGTAAAATGCATGTAGCATTAAAGCTCCGTCCAACAAGCCCTCCAGCGCTATTAATCTCCTGCATATGCCCAAGACACTTCAAGTCTCCCGCCTTTAATAATGTATGCCATTAAATGGATGAAAAGAACGATTGCGTTTTTTCTTTCTTTTTTTCTTGTGGCAGGTTTTCAACTCATCTTTTCCACTTCACTTTGTCCTTAATGACCGTAGGTTAAATGGAGATCTCTCTCTCTCTCAGTGAAGTACTGTTTAAGTTATACAACAGTGTACTACTTTATTTTAAGGGTTTCAAAGAATACTACAGAGTATTACAGAAATCGAGCAGCAATCAATTCACGAGTTTCTACAACATCAAGTACTTTTAATCACATGATGCTGGTGTAAGAACTGAAAATGGGTCAGTTTCTAAATATTGTTTATTGTTAGTATTAACTTAATTTCACATACTCCTGGTGAAGCAGGTTTTGGAGGGTGTTGAGAACAGAGAAGAAGAGTTGATGATTGTTTTGTGTTGAGGGTCCTCAGAAGGCAGGAGATAGGATCTTCAAGAGGGTGCCTCTTGGGGTCTCTGGGGGTTACCCTGATCTCAAGACAGGGTCAAGGCATATGGATTGCACAATCAGAGGCTCCAGTTCACTGGGGCACCCAAGCGAAGCCAACCCGTCTTTCAAGGAGTCTGATAGTCCATGGTGAAACGCGGAAACGAGGTCCTTCTCGTTCTCGTTCATGTCACATGCCCCAGTCTACATAGTCATTCCTTTTCCATTATTTTCTAAGCATGAACATGTAAATACCCACAAACATATTTACTAACAATTATTTATTATAATTGCATATAGCCACATATTAAGAAGTACCAAAAAGCCTTAACAAATTATTGTATAGGCATAAGCATATGTGCACTGCAGAAATACATGTTGACCTCGTGCTTGGGATGTGGCTTGAAGTTGTTCATAAGTGTGTACTTCAACACATGTGTGGCCTCTATTTGTTTCCCCTCTATTTTTCCAACCCACTGTCTCTTTTCTCCGTTCTTGTCTCCACTCAGTGTAGGAATAGTCTGCCTCTTATGGGCATCATGAAAGAAAAACCACCATCATAGGTCCTCAACTCCCACACGTACCTGCTCTATACCTGCACAAGGCACATATAAGGAATAGAAACAGGCGAACACACACTCACCCTTTCGCCCTCTCTCTCTCACACACAACATACACACACACTCTCTCTCTCTCTTTCTCTCTCTCTCTCTATCTCTCACACACACACACACACATACACACACTCTTTCTCTCACACACACATTATGAGTACACCCAAAATGACTTAATTGCTACATAAGGGTATGTCTTCCTTGAGGGCAAGGGCGTAGGTTTGGTCTCAGCATTGGTAGGGAGACTGCCTGGCAGACCCCCCCCCACCCCCACCATAAATTAAAAAATGTAGTTGATGTTATATTTAACAGGCAAACTTTATTAGAATATATTAACATTTGTGTACTAACTTGTGGAACTTGGAACTGATTTAAACATAATAAGAATAATAAACCCTTAGTTTAAATAAAAAACTAAACATTCTCCACATTTCTTGACATCACATGTTTTTGTTGTCCTTTTTGGATATCCCAAACATGAGTAAGACCTCATCTCAAGCCCTGATGGTCCAGCTGCTTCTTCGTCAACCTGCACTACATCTGCACTGGATTTCTTAGTTTCCTGAATGCATTTCAAAATATTGCCTTAATGAACAAAATTACCTAATGATAAGTACATGCAGTGCATTTGTTTGTTCTGAAATTAATTTGTAATATGTAGGTAAATGGTTAAGGTTTTATGGAGCTGTACTAAGCCAACATCATCTGGATTGCAGTGCAATGAAATAATGTATTCATGAATTATATGCTTCATACATTTGGGCATCCCAATTTATTGCACCTTTTTACTACCTTCAAGTATAACATGTATTCTCAAAATAGCCAGTGTGATTGATTACATTCATGGGTAAAATTGTCTAAACAGGGTAGGGTAGCTTATCCTTCTGGCTTCAACAAGACGAGATGTAATGCAAGCTAAAGTTACATGCCCTACACACTAACAACTTTCAAAACATGTTTCCATTGTACAATGGGTGGCGATTTAGGGTTAGCAGCTTCGCAATGTGGGTAGTTTTCCGACTCGCTAACTCACAGCGACCTGGGCTTTATGATAGCTCTATGGGTGGAAAAAACTTCTGCCATCTCTTTTCTTTTTAGGTGGCTTTTCAGAGCACAAAAGGGTCAAAATATCAATGCTGAGACCAAACAAAATACTGATATGAGGCGTTATTATTTCCTGGCGAATTTAGTAGCTTACCGTACCAGACTACTAGCAGCACTCTTTCAGGATTCACAGGAGCCACTTCAGCCAATTAAATGACAGCATCTTGTCTCACAGGCTCGAGGGCGCATTGGAAAACTTAGAAATGTATTTCTAACTCTTCTGGGCGACGAACATTGTACTGACAATAACACTGCATGAAATGTGGAATTTACGACAGTCTTCGACCCTGTGAATTGCCGTAGAAGCCCACATTGGTGTTAAAGCCCCCCCCCCCCCTCTTCCCCTTGGCCAGGCCTAGGTTTTGTTATGTTAATTTAATTTACCTGGATTGAAAGGACACTGGATTTACAACAGTTTTTGACCCTGTGTATTGCCGTAGAAGCCCACATTAGTGTGAAAGGCCCCCCCTTCCCCTTGGCCAGGCCTAGGTCTTGTTATGTTAATTTAATTGACCTGGATTGAACCCCCCCCCCCCCCTTGCCCTCCCCTGGTAAAGGCAAGACTGCAGCTCTACAAATGCAAATAAGGCCAGCTTTTACTATCGTTTACCAGCTTGGTAATTAGTATGAGTACAGTCAGAGAAAAGGAAGGGAACACAAGAAAATAATTTCACAAATTGTCATTAGCAAAGCTTACAGAGTCATCCTACAGGAGTTAGCACTTAATATGTTAAATTTCAGCCAGTGTGCAGAGTGGCATGACAACAGTAACCTTTCCCTTGTCTTGCTCAACTACACAGTGGATGTGTGTACAACACATCTTCCAGCAATGCGTTCTATAGGGAGGAAAGATGCTGGGTGGGTGGTGTCTGCTCCCTGCAAACTCCAAACTTCTACTGGCTTTCCAAAAAAATGTCTGTCAGGATGGGGATTAAGCCAAGAAACTTTAGGTAGAACATGTTTGCATGTAGTACTTTTTGTCATGACATTAACAACCAAGAACTGCTTTATAACGGCTGGTCTTGGTTCAGATAGAGGGTCAATGATGGGCACCTCAAAAATGTTAGTGTTGGTAAACCACTTAGCATATACATATGCTAATCTCTCTGCTCTAGATCCTTCTATGGAGTAATTTACATTGAGATATGAAACCCTTTTGCATGTCATGCTAAAACAGTCAACCTCAACTATACTGTTGTCAGGGTACATCTGGTGATACATTGTTTGCAAAGCACATCTGTCATGCTCATCTAAGATAATCTTATGGAATGGAGAGATTGGCATCACGTTACAGTCTTTCTGCTGACAGCAAAATATTGTGCTTCACATAAAGCATATCAGTGACATCATCACGTGACGAAGTCTCAACCATTTCTAGGCCCAAAATGCTAGAAGATTCAGCTTCATATTTGCACATCCATGGCATGCTAAGCTGCTGACTCTGTTGAAATTGTCTCATAATTTGGACTTCATCATTGAAAAGCTGAGATTCCAGGCTTTCAGACTTTTTCGGTAACGACCAACCCCTCTGGCTCACGGACTATATTTCAAAACTAAACCTTCCCAATCATTCCCCCGGAACCAAATAAAGATTCCACGTCTCCTGGCGGCAACCTTTTCTCAGGGACCGATGTATACAATCAGACTTCAGCTCAATCACGAATGCTGCCGGTAAGTCTCTTGTATGTCTACCGTATATCCGTTAAAATGTGTTGGCATTTGAATGTCCATGTACCGTGTATTAAGTGTATTGTGTATCGATGGCTACTTTGTGCCTGAAAGTCACCGTTTCTGTGCGGTTCTTAGTCGATAGAAGAAGCTATGTCGGTGTCTGGTGCGTCGAGCTACAGATGTCCAGAACCACTGAGGTGTGCGAAGGGCGCTTAATTCAAAAATCGCAGTAAGTCTATTTATGTTTAGGTGATTTCTTCTTACAGTTATACAAGGCCTCAGAATTTTGCTCGCAAGCAATGTAAATTATTCAGGGAAATCATTGTGAAACGTAGGCTACCAGACTGCCCAAATGCCTGCTGCTTAACTCTGGAAATGTGTATTGCACTTTACAGGAGACTGTGCAGCGTTCACACAACAGCGAGCGAAGCGCCATGCCATACGACCCAATGCAAGGGTGAGATTATTCGTGTTAAAAAGTGACGTTTTGCATCAGAAACGATGTCCTTTATAAACCAATGTACATTGCAGTCGTTAAACACATTTGATGGACGAACTATAGAAATATGCGTTATCGTTGTGTCAGCACAGCGGCACTTATTTGGTTTATGTTTACAGCTGATGGAGGCGAGGATGACCGTCTTGGCGACGGAAGAAATGGACCTCTGGAAGAACGTTACCCTGGACTTGATGTCCGATGACGAGGACTGCACAGACAAGGGGGAAACTGGCTGGATTGTGCGGCTGCCAGTTTTCAGAAGCAACGAGCTCTCTGACCTTTGTGCGGCTCTGCAAGGAAGACTCGACCGGGCGGGATCACAGAAGGCTTCGTGTCGGCACACCATCGGAAAGACTACCACATTTCCGCCACTATGAAGCCGTTCCAAAATGTTATTGTCCCAGATTTCAGTGCTGTGTTGCTGTTATTGCTGCTGCTGTTTTTTTTTTCTTCTCTGATGCAATGTCTGTTTTTCTGTTTAAATAAAGCTTTGGTTTTCAATTCCTGACTTAAGGTTGTCAATGCTCGATTTTGTCTAAAGCAACTGCCTTTCTATTAGGCCTACTATGATTATGATTATTTAAAGGATTAATAAGAAATTCATTAATTTCATATATAACCATTATCATAATATTATTATACATAAATTATTAATTTAGTTTTTATGAGGCAATAGCTGTTAATGGGAGGGGCTACGATTTTGTCAGTTGAAAGTTGACCAATAGGGAAGAATCTCTTTCCCCAATCACAAGACGGTTACATTTTAAATCATGGTCATTTTCAACCAATGGCTGCATTGTGTTTGAGGCTACAGTCAATATGCTAATAAGAGCCTTTCACACCTCTGTCAGCGGGAGGTGAGAATTAACACATCGCCCCCCTCTCCCCTCTTGGTCTGTATTCGGGAAATTCCGTGAATTTGCGGCAGACGGAAATTTCGGGGGAATGTCCGATATCAACAAGGAATGCATATCATTCGCGGCAGTATCACAGCGTTTACGGGCCCGATAATCTTGCTTTTCGTGCAGTGTAATAACGAATGAGTTTGCAAATATATTGTGCAAAATATTTTTTTTCTCAAATTAACAAAATATTGGTAGGGACTTTTTTGTCTTTCCCAAACTTTGGTCGTGACTAGTCCCTACCAACCCTATGTAAACCTGCGCCCTTGCTTGAGGGTACATATATATCCTTGCTAACACATACAAATCTTTCAAAAATCCCTTCCTTTCTGACTACTTCAAGGCTCTGTCAAGGGTCAGATAACACTCGACTCCTTCACACCGGTGGGTTGGTCTGTGGAAAGTTTTCTTTCTTCCAGTACATTAAGAGTCTAGAGAGGCTGAGAAAAGAAAAACATGCTTGCGGTGACTCTGCAGTAGACACAATAACACAAGAGAGCAAAGGAACAGGTGATAGGGGGAGTCAAAAAGGGAGAGCAAGCAAGGCAGCGGGGGAGTGCACAGATATTTCTTTCACATCTCTGCAGGTGAAACGAGTGTGAACGGTCAAGAAAGCCTACAGAGCTGAGGTTGCTATGGCAACCATCCACTGCTCTTTAAAAGTTGAACATTCTGGAAGGCTGCTTCTCCCTCAGGCCAATTAAAGGTGAGATGAATGACTGATTTAGTCGCAATTTTAGGTGTGATTTATTTATTGGCAAGGGGCATTGGCAGTCTGAGGACTAAGAAGAGACATCAAGAGGATTTTTTTTAGACGAGAGACGACCAGTGTATGTAATGTCCTAAGACAGCACAGTAAAAGTCAGCCGTATCAGAATTTTCTTTTGTTCAAACCCAAACTGTGGCAAGTGAAAGTTTAGTATTTTTTTTGCACAAGCTAAGCAGAGAAAAGGGGTAGTCTAAGAATGCATGAGTTTTTCCCAGTTTTAACCCTGCCTTTTGAAAAATGTAGAGATATGTAGCTATTACAAGTGTTACAACAATGCTATTGCTTATTAATAGTAATAGTAATTATTATTAGCAGTTGTTTTGCTCTTAAATCAAATCACACATATAGTCATAATGACACGTAATGATCAGTGATGAAGAGGGTCATATGTTACACTAATCAGCAAAGGGCAATCAGTGAATGGAATTGTTTTCTTAATGTTAGATGCAGAATGCTGGACAAGTGATGGCATTAGTATTAGATAAGATTAGTCTACAGTGACTAACAAAGTCATGTTTACTGCCTAACAATGCGTCCATAGGACTGGAACAGAAAGCTTAAATTCTCACTGAGGCGATATCTCTTCTTGCCCTCTTGAGGACCAAATCTGTTCCTTTTCAGATTTACATACTTAATACACAAAACCTAATAGCATTTCAGGGTAATTGTGATTGCTGTTTTGGGATACCATCTGTTTTGAACAGCAGTTGTTCAAGTTTTAATATTCATATTACAAAATGTTTACGACGCCCTGCAGACTGGTGGAGATAGGGGAACATAGAGCATTGTTCCAGGCACAGACCAGTGTCTCAAAATAACCCATTCAAAACATCACCTTTAAGTGAAGAGGACAATTGCCTTGACGAAGGTTGGACTCTGTCTCTCTCTGTTTCCTCCAATATTTAAACCCTGCTTCCCATCTCGGGCTCTTATGTAGTTTGCTTAATATCCTCCCCCCCTTGGCTCCTTCCTCCTGCTGTTAATGAGGCCTACGAAGTGGGGGTTGGTGAAGGCTGCTCACAGGGATCCCACGCATCATACCAGAGAGGCAGCTTAGGAGCCTGACCATCTCCCCTCCTGTCAAACAGGCTCCTCAGCCGCACTTGCTCTAACACAGACAGTGGTCATTAAGACAAAAATGCAATCGCGTGAAATGAGAGGAATGTGTCTGGAAATGGAACAAAATCCTTACGCTTTAAAAGAAAGAGATGGATTTTAAGCCTTTTTTATAAGTCGGATTGCAGGGGAAAGAAAGAATCTGGTAGCAATGATTCCCCAAATTACAACACTGGACAAGGTGCAAGGGGAAAAGGAGGGAGGGTTTTTCTGTATTGAACTGAATGCAAACTCAAAGTTTCAACTAGAATAACAACAACAACAAAATAATTGTATTATTGATTTAGAGCCACGGATTCCAGCAGTAGATTTGGGTTTGAAGTTTAAGTGGAAAGCATGAAATCCAGCGAAGAAATACAATGGAGGAACAAACCAAAAGCCATGTTAGAGCTCACAGGGTTCTTTCATAAGCTTCAGGGCAAACAAGGATGTTATCAAGTCTTAAAGTGCACAATGTCCTGTTGACTCAAACAAGTAATCCTCACTCACTGCAAGACAGATGCACCATGATGTGAACCCGGTTTGGCCTTCCACACTGTCACAAGGTTATTACACACCCTCAGTTTGATTTGACTGAAAGAACCCCACATGTTAAGTCCCGGCCCACGCATGGTTCCTAGGTGCCCACACAAGCACCAATCACTGCTTAACCTGTGTGAAGGCAAAGTTTTGCCTATATACAGGCTGCATATCTGACGGCTTTCTGAGGTAATACGGTGCATCAATAAGCCTCTTTTAAATAGATTTTTTGGAAATTGTAACAAAAATCTCGCGTTCACCCTAAATTTGTTAAATGAAAGGTCGTTGACATCGTATGCACTACACCTAAGCCTAGTAAATCCAGAAATAGTTAACCTCGTACAAGCCCTTGATGCAAAACTCTATTGACAGCATGGACTAATGAAGCCACAACAGCCAAACACAGCTGTGTGCAACAGCACCTCACTTGTGCTCATCATTCTCAACAGCAAGCAAACAACCTCAGATGATGACATCATATTTCTCCACAGGCCATTTCGTCCATTGCGTCTCTCTTCAGTCACACGCCTCATTTTCATGTGCTAATTTCGCCAGGACTCTGATTTCATGTAATGGACTCTCATAGCCTAACTTGAAACGCGATGGAACCACAACTGTCACTCCAACAGGTAACAAGCTCACAGACACAACCGGTTTGAGAGGCCTCAAGTGCTTCACAGAGTTGAAAGCACACTCAAACATTTTACCTTAGATGAGTTCAGGTGTTATGTTACATTGAGGTCTAATATGATATCCTTTTGCAAAGGCTTTTTGTAAGTAATAATCTGATTTAAAGGTTGATGTCAAAATGTAGATTGTTGCTGGTCTACTGCTGTTCGTATCTCTGAAAAAGGAATGTTTGGCAATACTCCTGTGTGATCTATACAGCTCAACCACATTGTCCTGGTAAATACAAATCACCTGACCAGGGGTGGCCTTTCCTACAGGCGGTATAGGCGGCCGCCTAGAGCGCCATCTAGAGGGGGAGCGCCAAATAATGTGCCCAAAAAAAAAAAACCACAATTATAATATTTTTTTCCCCCCCGGGCGCATATTTTGGCGCCCCTTCTATATCTCCAACCACTATACATCTACCTCCTTGGTTTCGTCAGAACATGCTAGTACAGTAAGGCGTTCGGTTAGAGTGTGTGTGTGTTCAAGAATCAAGAATCAAGAACTTAATAATGAAGAGGCAAAAGCCATCTGGGGCGTAATTTAAGACGAAAAGAAAGGAAGAAGAAGAGAAACGTGCCAATGAGAAAGGTAAATCTATAAATCCTGTTCTTAGCCTAGAATGAATTCCAGATGAGAAAACGTCCATGAATGCGTGAATTGTCCCAGGCACTTTAGTGGAGTTTAGAAGAAAAGATGTAGCCTACATTATCATTGAAAGTTTCCCTACTCCCTGTCACATAGTTCTTTAAGGATTTTACAGAGGCGGGTATATCAAAAATGATATGTCCATGTATTCTACATTATACAAAATAGAAATTATTAAAATAGGGGCGCCCATATAAAGCCAATAGCCAGTGCAACAACACTACAAATATCTTACTCGTTGCATAGCACACCCATTAAGGAAGACAAACACGGCAACTTGCAACAAGTGAGGAATACTGGTCAAAATCCAGGAGTGAAGCTCGCCTAGAGCGCCAAATGTGCTAGGGCCGCCCCTGCACCTGACACCCAGAAAGAAGGCAATGAGAATATTGAGCTATTGAGAAAATGTGTTTTACATTGTAAATGCATTATAACACCGGAGTAATAGTGTAGCATAACACTGCCTATTGTACCTGTAAACCCACATGGCTGCCAAAAGCTGAATGCTGACTGAACAGATCATGGATCAGAATGCACACAGAGCCCAGTACAGAAAAGAAAGGCAACAAGACAAAGTACACAGCTCATAGAACAAAGGAGAGAGTGCAGACTACTGTAGGTCCACAAGGTAGAGTATAGAAAAACTCAGCACTTAACGCAAAGAGCGAAGCTCAAAGAACAGTGCAGACAATAGAGTAAACTCTGGGAAAACAATAAATGAGGAACAGTAGTACAAAGCAGGGAACAATGCATTTTAAGAAAGTGTGACAAACAAAAAAGCCTTCTTCAATGAGTTTGGGTTGCAGTGGCGTCATCATGTAAAGAGCGAAGTGCAACTCAGTTTGCAGAACTGCAGAACAAGCACAAATATGTGTGTGTTTCTTTTAAGTATTGTTGTTTGTTTTGGATAATTGTGTGTGTGTGTGTGTGTGTGTGTGTGTGTGTGTGTGTGTGTGTGTGTGTGTGTGTGTGTGTGTGTGAATGAGTGAGCAAAAACCAAAAGACTGTGCTAGCATTTTAGCTGTGAGCGTTGGGAGGGTGGCATTTGTAAGGTGACAAATGGTTGGAGCAGAATTTGCAGAATATTTCAGAACTAATAAATAATTTTTGGCAAAAGGTCCAGAGCAGCTCCATCAGTGTGACTGGAGTGTGAGTGTGTGTCTGTGTGTGTGTGTGTGTTTGTTTGTGTGTGTTTCGGAGAGGTTTGGGGAGACTGTGTGTGTATGTGTGTGTGGGGGGGTTTATGTGTACGTCTGTCTGTGTGTGTGTGTGTGTGCTTGTGCATGTCTGTCTGTGTTTGTGTGTGTATGTGTGTGTGTGTGTGTGTGTGTGTGTGTGTGTGTAGGGGTGGGGGTAGTGTGTGTGTGTGTGTATGTGTATGTCTGTGGGTGTGTTTGGTGTGTGTTTGTGTAGGGGTGGGGGTAGTGTGTGTGTGCTTTTGTGCTGCTCACATCGGTACATTACTCACTGCCTGCTGAGGCTGAGCTTTCAGACTTTCACTAATCCATGTCAGTCTGTCTGAAACGGGCGTGTGCACTCAAACACACACACAAACACACACACACACACACACACACACACACACACACACACACACACACACACACACACACACACACACACACACACACAGAGGGAGCGAGAGAGAGATCTGCTGGTGGACGAGTGTGCCATTGCATTGAATTCCATTCCCCTCCTGCTATGTTGCTTTGTAATGCTATATGTGTGCTATGCTCTGAAAAATAAGAGATGTGCTGTTGAAGACTGTTATAGAATCACAAGTATGCAGTCCATCTTAACACATTTCAACAACTTATTTTTTCATCTACTTTTCCTACTTGTGTGTCTGTGTCTGTGTCTGTGTCTGTGTCTGTGTCTGTGTCTGTGTCTGTCTGTGTCTGTGTCTGTGTGTGTGTGTGTGTGTGTGTGTGTGTGTGTGTGTGTGTGTGTGTGTGTGTGTGTGTGTGTGTGTGTGTGTGTGTGTGAGGCAAAGAGGGGTGAGAAAGGAAATAAGTGAGACCAGGAAGAAAGAGAATGAGGAAAAGGATACAAAAAGAAGAGAAAGGGAGGGAGAGGTAGTCGATAGGTGTAATTATTTCGGCCCTGTGACCTTGATTGTTAACTTGTTTCCATGGTGATTTCCTTGGTCTCAGGATGAATTGACTGCACGTAGCAGGGCTCTTTCATGGGTTGATAATTTCAGTACCCACACACGCACATATACACACACACTCACTCACTCACAGATAAAAGCATGTCAAGCATTCACACTCTTATACTGAGAATGCATGTTCATAATTCGTAATCCAGTGTGTACTACAAATACATAACTACAACATACAGTTGTCATTGTCCTATTGATACAGTATATTGGGTATAGCACATGTATTCGATGACATAAAGACACATGTATGCACAGACAAACGCATGGAGTCGTACGCAAAGATGCTGAGATTAACAAACAACAACAAACAACAAAATCCATCTTACATTTTTTCCATCCCTCCATCACACTCTCCTAAAAATGAGAAAATACAGACACTGCAAATTCTTCAAAACAAAGATTGTGTGCATGATACGGTTTAAGACAACAGAGACTGCAAACAATTTGACATTATTTGATAAAGAACCAGTTTGATTTAGTTCCACACAACTTTTGCAATTCTTCTAGTTTTGGGTTGTAAGCAAGCACTTCTACAAATGTTTCTTAGTTTCTTTGCTGGTGCACCCACATTGAAATTCCAAGGCTGCAAGTTCAGTTCACGCTTAAATCCCTCAACCCAAACCATAATACATAGAGAGTTTCAGGTGAACGTTTGAAAATGACACGCATGGAAATGGGAATAAATAAGAACACTGGTTTCTTAGAGAAACTGCACAATATGGTTCCTAACATCTTTGTGCAGTGCACTCAATAAAGTAGGACAACAACGACATATTTACATGTAAAAATCCTATGACAGCCATTATTCTTTGTCTCTGTTGTATACCCTTCCACACACACATATGTATACACACACACACACACACACACACACACACACACACACACACACACACACACACACACACGCACGCACGCACGCACGCACGCACGCACACACACACACACACACACATACATTTTCTGTTTTCTGTCATCACTCTTACTTCTGAAGCGTACGTTCATGCATCTTAGCTTTATCATGCCAAGAAATAAATGCACTTAAAATTACAGCACTCAATCTTAACACACTCCCTTTCTCTGTCTCACACACCCTCTCCGTGTTTTCCTTTCGTTAGATATTTTTTTGTTTTTCCCTCTTTCTCAAGGAGACTAAGGACAAAGACATTTTGTCTCCCAAGGACACTTCACCTGCAATTGTGTGTGTGTGTGTGAGTATTTGTGTGTGCAGGTGTGTGTGTGTGTGTGTGTGTGTGTGTGTGTGTGTGTGTATGTGTATGGACGTGTGAGTGTGTGTGTGTGTGTCTATCTGTGTCTGTAGATGTGTGTGATGTTCTGACACTGGATCAAATCCCTCCGCTCTTGTGAAGTGAGCACGTTCAAGAGGGACGGACATGCCCACTGACAGTTCATTCACTCTCAGTTCTCTATCTATCAATCAAGGAGGCTTTAGAGTGTCAAAGTCCATTATCTCACATCTCTGCACATGTGCGGAGAGGGTTCCAAAGAGAACGAGAGGCCAGGAATAGCCTGGTTTTTGGCTCCATGTCTGGAGATACATTAGCCTCTGTCTAATGTAAGGTATGATAACAGCTCAATCAAGCCGGTTACACACACACATATATATGTAAATGGCTTGATTGAGCTGTATATACACACATACATGTGTGCGAGAGTGTGGGAAAGCGGTTGCATACAGGCCTATGGACAGTCTGTGCTACTGTGATGAATGACACGGGTGGTAATGCCTGCTAATGGTGTATTATTAGTGGAAAGGGTTTGAAGAAGTGAGCAAGAATGAAAATAATCTGGACTGGAGGTGTGTGTCGACCTGTCTGTTTATCTGTCTGCCTCTCTTTCTTCCTCTGTGTGCGTTGTTTGTCTTCACCCCCCCCCCCCCCCCCCCCCCCTCTCTTTCTCTTTCTCTCTCTGTGCGAGGGGTGTATGTTTGTGTTTTTGTGATACACACAATGCACACAGATATCCACCACTCATTAAGGAGCTTCGATCTACCAAAATACCTATCCTATTGATTTGATACTAATGGCCAAAAGTAGTAGCCTAGGTGTAAACACATTGGGTAACCTTCTGTTTTCTCTCTTTCACTTTCTCTCTTTTACTCTCTCTCTTTCCTTCTCGTACTCTCCGATTCTCTCACTGAACATGGTCAACACCTCAAATCCCATTAGATTTTATGAGGTGTGTGTTCAACGAAAGTAGTGTGTGTGTGTGTGTGTCACAGTGTGCAGATCTTAAAGTGTGTATGAATGAGAATGTGTGTAGTAATTACGTCCTAATGCATTTTTAATGGGTAAAACTCAAAGGAGTCCAGTACCTGGATTCCTCTGGAGGGCGATAACCTCCAGTCCAACCTCTACACTCACACACACAGGCACACAGACACAGACACAGACACAGGCAAAGACACAGATACACACACACTCACACACACACACACACACACACACACACACACAGACACAGACACAGACACAGACACAGACACAGAAACACACACACACACACACACACAGACACACACACACACACTCACACACACACACACACACACACACACACACACACAGACACACACACACACACACACACACACTCACAAACATACACACACACACACACACACACACACACACACACACACACACACACACACACACACACACAGACATCTCCTAATGACACCCCTAATGCGAACGCTTGTGTGAATGTGTAAAGGTGCTTAGATGTACAGTATCTTTTCAGAGAACATTACAATAAACATGTTAAAGGGAGCGTGAGAGAGAAGGAACTAACTTTTAAATTATCTTGTATGTCTATGTGAGGGCATGCTGTTTACGTAATTGTTGTCTTCTGCTAATTAATCTAAACTTTAAAGGTGTAAATTAATTCAATCCTTAGAACAAAACTCTCTGTAAGTGAACTTCCTGATGAATGTCTTTGCGTTTATGGATGCTGATCCATGCCAATTGCCAATTAGGCAGAAAAGGGCCAAAGGCACAAAACAAGAGACAGGCCAGGATGAAAAAACACAATGCATGTGGGTTTGTATGTGTGGGTGTGTGTAGGTGGTAGTTGGCAGACCAATTTTTAAGGATTGCGTGTGTTTGTGTGTGTGTGTGTAAAAGAGACAGAGAAAGAGAGAGTGTGTCTTTCTTGCATCATTTTGTGCGCGTGTATGTATTTTATCTCTATGCTAGCACATCTCTTTGTGTGTGTGTGTGTGTGTGTGTGTGTGTGGTGTGTGTGTGTGTGTGTGTTTGTGTGTGTGTGTGTGTGTGTGTGTGTGTGTGTGTTTCTGATCTTGAACTGTTCACTCTTTTTGTTTATTTGTGAGTAGAGAAGAAAGGTGCATCAGGAAATTACATTTTCAATGACACATCTCTCCTCATCTTTCTCTTTCTCTCCCCATCTATCCTCATCTCTCTCTTTCTCTCCCCATCTCTCCTTATCTTCCTCTCCCCATCCCTTCTCATCTTTCTCTTTTTCTCCCCATCTCTCCTCTCTCTTTTTGTCCTCATCTCTCTCTTTTTCTCCCCATCTCTCCTGGAGCTGACAGCTCATTTTCTCATGGAGGAATAAATCCCTAATCAAAAGCACATCACACTGCTGACATGTGTGTGTGTGTGTGTGTGTGTGTGTGTGTGTGTGTGTGTGTGTGTGTGTGTGTGTGTGTGTGTGTGTGTGTGTGTGTGTGTGTGTGTGTGTGTGTGTGTGTGTGTGTGTGTGTGTGTGTGTGTGTGTGAGTGTGTGTGTGTGTGTTTGCAGTTACGCTTGAGATGTGTGTGAGATGTGTTTTTCTGACTGCATAAGAGATTAATCTGACAGAGAGCTTGTCTTTCTTGGAGGGTCACACATCCGTGCACACACACACACACACACACACACACACACACACATAGAACTCTTTATTTGTCTTTCACACACACACACACACACACACACACACACACACACACACACACACACACACACACACACACACACACACACACACACACACACACACACACACACACACACATAGACCTCTTTCTTTTTCTGTCACATCCCATCCCCCCCCACACACACACACATACAGTACTGTGCAAAAGTTTTAGGCAGGTGTGAAAAAATGCTATGAACTAAGAATGCTTTGAAAAATGTAAACAATAAATGTTTATTTTTTATCCATTTACATGGTAAGACTGAGCACAGCAACAAGACACAACGTAGTTATACTGCATCAACAGGGTCTCTCCCAGACAAAGATTTCAAAGCAGACAGGGGTTTCAAAATGTGCAGTTCCAGCTCTTTTGAAGAAGACGTTGAGGATCGTAGACGCAGTGTTCAGCCAAGGAAACTTAATGCAGCTGATGAAAAACACATCAAGCTTATTTACCTTCGAAATCGGAAGATTTCAAGCAGTGGCATCAGCTCAGAACTGGCAGAAACCAGTGGTACCCAGGTACAGACATTTACTGTCCGGGGAAGTCTGGCCAGAAGTGGTCTTCATGGAAGAGTTGCAGCCAAAAAGCTCTACCCCGACAAGGAAACAAGGCCAAGTGACTGAACTAAGCACGTAAACATAGAAACTAGGGTGCAGAAACATGGCAGAAGGTGCTCTGGACTGATGAGTCAAAATTAGAAATATTTGGCTGTAGAAGAAGGCAGTTTGTTCGCTGGAGGCTGGAGAGAGGTACAATAATGAGAGTCTGCAGGCAACAGTGAAGCATGGTAGAGGTTCCTTTCCAGTTTGGGGCTGCATTTCTGCAAGTGGAGTTGGAGATTTGGTCAGGATGAATGGTGTCCTCAATGCTGAGAAATACAGGCAGATACTAATCCATCATGCAATACCATCAGGGAGGCGTATGATTGGCACCAAATGTATTCTGCAGCAGGAACATAACCCCAAACATACAGCTAATGTCATTAACAACTATCTTCAGCTTAAAGAAGAACAGAAAGTCCTGCAAGTGATGGTATGACCCCCACAGAGTCCTAATCTCTACATCATCGAGTCTGTCTGGGTTTACATGAAGAGACAGAAGAATTTTAGGAAGCCTACATCCACAGAAGATCTGTGGTTAGTTCTCTAAGATGTTTGGAACAATTTACCAGCCGTGTTCCTTCAAAAACTGCGCAAGTGTATCTGGAAGAATTGATGCTATTTTGAAGGCAAAGGGTGGTCACACCAAATATTGATTAAATTTAGAATTTTCTTCTGTTCCTTCACTGCATTTTGTTAATTTATGAAGAATTGATGAAAATAAACTGTTAACACTTCCATTTTTGAAAGCATTCTTAGTTTACAGCATTTTTTCACACCTGCCTAAAACTTTTGCACAGTACTGTATATATATACAGTGTTTGAAAGACAGAGTTCTATTTCAGTGAAGCTTTCTTTTAGAGAGCTCTCCACTCATTTGCTCAAACCTTTTACCCAGATGGGAGGAAAGTCTCCTTGGGCCTTTTTTACGCAAGCAAACATTCCCTCCTAGAATGAAAGCTATCGTGTGCCTGTCTGTCTGTGTGTGTGTGGGAGGGGTGGTGGTTATACTCTTCTCAAAACCCATTCATTTAAAGGACTCGGAGGGGGACCAAAAAAGTTTTTCTGTCGAGTGCTCTATCTCTATTGTACACATACACACAAACACAAACACAAACACAAACACAAACACAAATACAACCACAAACACACACACAAACACACACACACACTTCTGTCAGCACTTTTAAGTAAGGCGCATATTTTAAAGTGGTACAGTACTTCGTTTATATACCTCTATGCATTTTAATCCCAAACACTTTTGGGTATTATCAGTTTCTTGTAAAATGCTCTCAGCTGGGGATAGAAGAGGACAGAGGGAGGGAGGAAGGGAGAGAAAGAGAATAAAAGAGAAAGAGGGAAAGAGGGAGAAAAGAGAGAGGAACCCTGTGGAGGTAGAGGGAGACAGAGGTTAAAGAGAAAGAAAGATAAAGACATCCAACTGGTTAGCCAATGCATCATTCTTTAAACCAATATACAAACAAACTAACCAATAAGGAAAAAACGCAATCATTCAAGCATGCAGAAGCCTACCAATATATATTCCAGTGAAACATCGGTTTGCCATGAAATCAATAATTAAGCTAGTCATCAGCTAGTCAACTACATCTGCCAAATATCCAATGAATGTGGTGTAAATGCAGTTCATGTGTGCAGAATTCAATAGACATGCACACATATCAATATATGTAAACCACTTAATATGGCAATAATCCATACACTATACCAATATACTGATGCATATATGCCTACAAAACCAATACATGTGATGTGTCGGTGGTAGTCCCACAAAAGACTTCATTACCCACAATTCCCTTATCACTCTGACTTTCTTATCTGCATTCTGCAAGACAGCATTGGCTGAAAACAAGGTGTTAAAATCGTGACGCACTTTTGCCTATAAACTGCTTTGAAACGATACATTCACTCTCTTTGCGCTCTCTCTACTCTGGCGTTGGCCAGCTCACATCTCTCTATCTCCTGGCGTCGGCTAAGGAGCATCAGTCCTGTCCTTCCACCGTCATCTGGTGAAGGCCTACTCTCTTTGTTAGCCAAACACTGCCCGCTAACTAAGACAAAGTATTTTAGCAAAGCAGCTAACATTAGACCTGCTAACTAGCTAACTCTGCAACGGGAACAAAGCACAACAGAGACCTCGCGGAAACTGCAACATTCCGAGCGATCAACTCCTCGGAACTGAACTGCAGTGAAACAAAGACTTCACAAAAAGGACAACTTTCTCCATCTCCGGACATCCTCATCTACGTCAGCACAACTTTCCCCAAAGGACTGGTAAACTGACATTGACTGGGCAGCTAGTTATTCACAACCTGGCTTAGCATAGGACTGTTTACATATGCCATTGTTCATGTATTGTATCTGTTTTGTTTACCGAACATAACTGTTATATACTTTCATTGTTAATTGGTAGTTGGCTTCGCCACACCATCCAAGGGAAATCGTTAGGATAGCTTATCAGACACACGAGTCTTGCATGCATTACTAACCATCTCTTTATTCTAACATGGCATCTTAAATCACATACGATTACAAATACATTGGCCTTCATATAGCCACACACGCGAAGCTCATAATCGAACTTCCCGCTGCATAAAGGCTCGTCCTTTCTCATCACCACACATGTATGTTCACGATTGCATACACATGCACGCGGAACTACGTGGTCAGGACAAAGGAACACACACACACACACACACACACATAGTTTCAGGCGCGCTCCTAACAGCGCAACTCTGAGCTTACCAGCTCGCTCGCACACTCCCTCTCCCTTACACATACATATACTTTTTCAATTCATTAGTTAGATACATTTAGGTAGATTACATATTGTGTGTTATTTTCTTATCATTGTGTTAATAAATACTTTGATTTATATACGCTGGTTTATTTAATGTTACACAAGAATGGACGTTGTCAACCTCTTCTATTCTGAACTCCAATGACCTTCAACCATACTATTAATAAGGTAACTTTGTTTGTAGTTATTAATTTAATTATTAATCAGAGTTCCAAATTGATAGTATAATATATTTTATGAGACTGATATATTTAATGAGACTGATTTGTGGATTATCAACTTAATTGATCTGCCTTTGTGTTGAATGGTTGATCCCTGTCCAATCGGGTGAGATTACCAACATATTGTTGCTGTTGCAAGGACAGCACCAGTGTGTCTTGGTGGCCCTCGTGAAGTCAATATCACAATTCATACACAATTGCACCCACATTCACCCGGCGCCTGCTCACTGGGCAAGATACCTACCTAATCTGGTACTCCCAAATGAGAATGGTACCCATTTTACCCACAGATGCATAACCAACTGCTTCAGTGTCAGTCTTCAGTTCAATACAAGTGCATAATTAGTGATACAGATGCAACAAAGCCAATATAAGTAAAGCAATATATATGCAAACAAACCATACAATGAACAGAGACCGGTGCATTTGTACAAAATCAGCCCTTAACTGAATAACATAAGAGAACATCTGTCACTCAAAAAAAAAAACACTGCCAAAAAACGTATGATGATCTAAGGCTCATAGATATTTGTTTCTCAGATGAACACACACACACACACACACACACACACACACACACACACACACACACACACACACACACACACACACACACACACACACGCATGCACACGTATGTGTGCACACACACACACACATGCGCGCACACACACATACACAGCTCAGTGGTCTGTTAGCCGATCCATATGGCCAGCCTTGGAGAGGATGCAGAAGTTCTAAGCTGACCCAAATCGACTACCACACACACACTCACACACTCATACACCCACACCCACCCACACACACACACACACATGCACAAACACACATACATGCACACACACACACACACACACACACACACACACACACACACACACACACACACACACAGATGCAGGCACACACAGACACAGACACACACACACACGCATGCACATCCACATCCACTTGCACATGCACACACACAAACACAAAGAGAGACCCTGATACACACATCTCCATACAGCAATGATGACAGCTACTTATTTTGCTTCTGAAGATCAAACGTGATATTTGGATCCAAATGTCAGATGTGCATTTGTTAGTGAGGCTGAGTGAACGGGATACTCCTTTATGTGTGCATTTCAGTGAAGTTTATGAAGAGGAATTCTGATACACACACACACACACACACACGCACACACACACACACACACACACACACACACACACACACACACACACACACACACACACACACACACACACAAAAAAGATGAGACCATGTATGATTAATACACACACATACACACACACACACACACACACACACACACACACACACACACACACACACACACTGATATTTATGTTCATCATATCTATGCATATGCAAACACAAACATCCATTCAAACACGCACAATACAAGCAGATACTCACAGTGAAAGATAGACACAGACACTTATCTGTGCGAACAAACACACACTAACACACTCAAGCACACATACGCACACACACACACACACACTTTGCCACTCTACCCCGTGACAAGAGCTGCTGCAGAGCAATGTCAGTGCTGAGAGGAAAAATAACTTTCTCATCACTCTGAATATTTCTCAAACGATGAGCTCTTTCTCTCCTCTCCTCCTCCTACCGAAATCTCAATGTATTTTTCACCTCCCCTCCATCTTTCGCTTTCTTTCTCTCTCTTTCTCTCTGTATGTCTCTCGATCCCTTCATCTATCGGTACCTTTCTCACCTTTCCCACACACAAGTGTGCCTAATGTGAATAAACAAGTACAATAATAGACATGACGGCAACACACCTCCCTCACACACTCACACAGACACACACCCGTGCGTGTGCGCGCGCACGCACAAACACACACACCAACATACTTTTACATGCACAAATATATGCATACAGGAGCAAGCATGCAAATAACACAGTCAGGTTCTGACATATTTCTCTACACCAAGCCAACAAAAGAAAACACAGAAGTTAAAATAAGGCCTGGACACACACAGAGTACACAGGCACAGTATGCGGAAGAAAAGTGTGTGTGTGTGTGTGTGTGTGTGTTGGGGGGGGGGGGGGGGGGGGTTGTGTTTGTGTTGTCAGGGAGAGATGAAAAGAAAAATGAAATGAGCAGAAGAAAGGAGAGATTATGAACACCTTGAGGTAAGTCTCCCCCAGTGTGCATTCTTATACGCTTTGGTAATAAGCTATGTGCTTTAATGCCACTCTGTGTGCATGTGTGTGTGTGTGCTTGCCTATGTTTTTAGGGTGTGTATCTGTGTTTGTGTATGACAACAGAAGAGAGATTATGAGTGAATGCATTTGATTTGCTAACTAACCGCACTGCAAAAAGTGAAATCTTAGTAAGATAAAATATCTTTAATCAAGGCAATGTATGCTTGTTTTTTGTCTGACAAGTTATTACTTCTTACAGGCATTTTTTGTGTTAGAACATTTCACTTGCTTCAAGCGTTTCAGTCCTTACTTATCTTAATAAGGGTTTATTAATTGTTACTGAGATTTTATTACTGGTTCTGAGCATGTTAATGCTTGAAACTAGAATTGCCATTATTATTAAGTACAAAACTGCTTTGTCAAAGTCAGAGTTTCTTATTTCAAGCATTTTATCCTTCTCAGTCAAACTACACTAAAATCAAGAACATTGGCCTAGATGGCAAAAATATTTAAGTATTATTATCTCAATATGTGGGCAAAGGTGCTTATATTCAGCAAATGCTAGCAACGTCCTTTTGAAATGAGTGTGCATGCTAGGAAATTCATCTTGAAATCAGTCAAGCTACCCTAAAAACAAGAACATTGGCCTAGATGGCAAAAATATTTAAGAATGATTATCTCAATGTAGATGGGAAGGTGCTTATATTCAGCAAATGCTAGCAATATCCTTTTGAAATGAGTGTGCATGCTAGGAAATTCATCTTGAAATCAGTCAAGCTACACTAAAAACAAGAACATTGGCCTAGATGGCAAAAATATTTAAGAATTATTATCTCAATATTTAGGGAAAGGTGCTTATATTCAGAAAATGCTAGCAACATCCTTTGGAAATGAGTCTAGATGCTAGGCAATTTATCTTGAAATCAGTAAAGCTACACTAAAAACAAGTACATTTACCTAAATACCGTAAGAAATATTTTCTCAATATCTAGGACAAATATTTTTTATTATTATTATTTTTCAAGCTTAATTTTTGGGCTTTTTGCCTTTAATCAGACAGGACAGTAGAGAGAGACAGGAAGCGAGCTGGAGGGAGAGATTGAGAAACGACTGCAAGTTGGTCTCAAACCTGAACTCTTACCTGTGTCCCCAGCATACCCATTCATGGTGCAGGGTTGCTGCTGCTTGCGCCACAACTCCAACCTTAAAGCAGTCATCTCTTGAGGATATTGGTATTTGTTTTGGAGAGTTTGAAGTCAATGCATATGTGCAGATTGTGCAGATAGCATCCGCAGCTGTTTTTACCATATCAACTGTGTCTAGGTTGAAGTAACTAATTAAAAATTATGTTAAGCATTCTTTGTGCTATCTGCAAAATCTATATTATTTCAATGATCAATTGCACATTTGCGTTGACTTCAAAACTCTCCAAAAAAATGCCAATATTCTCAACAGATGACTGCAGAAGGAGCTGTGGCGCACGCAGTAGCAACCCTGCACCATGAATGGGTCTGATGGGGATACAGGTAAGAGTTCAGGTTCGAGTCTGACTTGCGTTCATTTCTCAATCCCTCCCTCCACCTAGCATCCTGTCTCGCACTACTGTCCTATCTGATTAAACGCAAAAAAAAGACCAAAAATGAAGCTAATAAATGAATTAACAAAAGCGCTGAATTTAAGCAAATTGTCTTAGATATTGAGAAAATAATTCTTATGGTATCTAGGCAAATGTACTTGTTTTTAGTATAGCTTTACTGATTTCAAGATAAATTGTGTAACAAACAGCCTTATTCCAAGATGATGGTGCTATTATTTGCTGAATATAGGCACATTTTTCTACGTTTCGAGAAAATAATTCTTATTTTTTTTAGTTTTTAGGCAAATGCACTTGTTTTTAGAGAAGCTGAACTTATTTCAAGATAAGATTGAGAAAATAATTCTTATTTACTTGTTTTTAGTCTGGCCACACTAGTTTTAAGATATATTTGGGTTCTTTGAGGCTAGCTATTTTAACTTGTTTTTTGAAACTCTTAGTAAGTTGAATCTTCCTGTTCTGTTGGCAGATAATTTAGCTTATTTTAAGCAATTTTGCACCATTTTATTACAATTTTTTCTTGTTTTTGAAAGCTGATTTTTTTGCAGTGCAAAACAAGGAGGCCTTGACTCACTACCTGATTAAGGATGGGGCTACTGACATTTCAAAGACTCCTTATAGCCAATAAAGACACTATAGCCCACCCTACCCTACCCTGAACCCAAATTATGAACAGTATAGTAATAATAATTATACTACTACTACTACTACTACTACTAATAATAATAATAATAATAATAACTAGAAAATGCATTTCCTGAAGGAAATACCAGTGCATGAAATGCAAAAGTTAGGAAAGGAAGAAGAAAAGAAAGAAGAGTGAAAGAAGGAAAGAAGAAAGGAAAGAAGAGTGGAAGAAGGAAAGAAGAGTGAAGAAAGGAGAGAAGAGAGGAAGAAGGAAAGAAGAGTGAAAGAAGGAAAGAAGAAAAGAAAGAAGAATGAGGAAAGGAAAGAAGAGTGGAAGAAGAAAAGAAAGAAGAGTGAAAGAAGGAAATCATAGTTGAAGAAGGAAAGAAGAAAGGAAAGAAGAGTAAAAGAAGGAAAGAAGAAAGGAGAGTGAAGAAAGGAAAGAAAAGTGAAAGAAGGAAAGAAGAGTGGAAGAAGGAAAGAAGAGTGAACAAGAGTGAAAGAGAAAAAGAGAGTGAAAATATTGAAAAAAGGAGATAAAAATGGAGTGAAGAAGAGAGATTGAGTGTGAGAGAAAGTAGACTGAGAGGGATAGAGAGAAAGATGGAGAGATGGAGAGAGAAAAAAAGTAGAGAATGGAAGGTGTCTTAATGTTCCTAGTTACAGTTAAATTGAGAGGGACAGAGAAAAGGTTCCTTGGATTTAGTGGATTTATGATGTCATAATGGCCCAATGTAAGTCAATGGGTAAAATTTAGATTCATTTTTATTTAATATCTTAAAAAGTATAAAGTTTAGAAAAGTGAAAAATACATAGCATAAGTGTCCTTTACAAGACCTACGCGACAAAGTTTGAATGAAGTTTCTACGTTAAACGGTTCGGCTGAATTAATCGCAGAAAAAGGTAAGAAGAAGAAGAAGAAGAAGAAGAAGAAGAAAATGCCTAGGAATAACAATACAGGGCATTTCATGCACTGTAATAATAATAATAATAATAACTAGAAAATGCATTTCCTGAAGGAAATACCAGTGCATGAAATGCAAAGGTTAAGAAAGGAAGAAGAAAAGAAAGAAGAGTGAAAGAAGGAAAGAAGAAAGGAAAGAAGAGTGTAAGAAGGAAAGAAGAGTGAAGAAAGGAAAGAAAAGTGGAAGAAGGAAAGAAGAGTGGATGAAGGAAAAAAGAAAGGCAAGAAGAGTGGAAGAAGGAAAGACAAAAGGAAAGAAGAGTGAAGAAAGGAGAGAAGAGTGGAAGAGGGAAAGAAGAAAGGAAAGAAGAGTGAAAGAAGGAAAGAAGAAAAGAAAGAAGAGTGAAGAAAGGAAAGAAGAGTGTAAGAAGGAAAGAAGAAAAGAAAGAAGAGTGAAATAATGAAAGAAGAAAGGAAAGAAGAGTGAAGGAAGGAAAGAAGAGTGGAAGAAGGAAATAAGGAAAGAAAGAAGAGTGAAAGAAGGAAAGAAGAAAGGAAAGAAGAGTGTAAGAAGGAAAGAAGAGTGAAGAAAGGAAAGAAAAGTGGAAGAAGGAAAGAAGAGTGGATGAAGGAAAAAAGAAAGGCAAGAAGAGTGGAAGAAGGAAAGAAAAATGGAAGAAGAAAATAAGAAAGGAAAGAAGAGTGGAAGAAGGAAAGAAGAGTGAACAAGAGTGGCTCTGGATGAAGAGATAAAGAGAGAGTGAAAATATTGAAAAAAGGAGATACAAATGGAGTGAAGAAGAGAGATTGAGTGTGAGAGAAAGTTGACAGAGAGAAAGATGGAGAGATGGAGAGAAAAAAAAATAGAGAATGGATTGTGTCTTAATGTTCCTAGTTACAGTTAAATTGAGAGGGACAGAGAGGGAAGAGGTTCTTTGGATTTGGCACAGGTGTCAGTGAAGCATACTAAGGCAGAAGGCAGTAACTTCTATGTTAAAGCTCAGTGGTATGATAACAATGGAATAATGACCCTATTAATTAATCAGTAGTAATACTATTTCATTTATCACAATTACCAATACAATGATTATCACACACACACACACACACACACACACACACACACACACACCATTGAATTATCACATTAAGCACATAAAACAATGAACTTGAATTGTCACATGAAACACATAAAACATCTATGTCAGTCCATTGGGGTGTGTGTGTGTGTGTGTGTGTGTGTGTGTGTGTGTGTGTGTGTGTGTGAGAGAGAGAGAGAGAGAGAACGATAGAGAATGAGGCCCATTTTCCCCCTCCACATGCCCCCGCTCGCCAAGCGAAGTTACCCGATTTAGATGCACCTTTTTCGGACTAGCCACAGGCACTGGGTGGGGGAATAGCCCGATAGCTTAGCATATCTGCCATGCAATTCTAATGGTAATGCTACCTAGCTTGGTATGCTAACTGTCGGTAGCCTATACATCGTGAAATCAACCAAAATACTGATGTCACTGGCTTTAATTTGATAATGGCATGTTAGTAGTACATTTAATATCAGTACATTTGTTTAATTACTGCTGATATTTTACAAATACGTCAAAAACTCATTTTTGACCAAACTTGAAGTTACGGTCTTTTGCCTTAGCACGGCAGAGTAAAGCACAGGTGCAAGCCAGTTTAAAGACCCTATTATGATGTCATAATGGCCCAATGTAAGTCAATGGGAGAAATTTATATTCGTTTTTCTTTAATATCTTAAAAAGTATAAAGTTTAGAAAAGTGAAAAATACATAGCATAAGTGTCGTTTACAAGACCTACGCGACAAAGTTTGAATGAAGTTTCTACGTTAAGTGGTTCGGGCTGAATTAATCGCAGAAAAAGGTAACAAGAATAAGAAGAAGAAGAAGAAGAAGAAGAAGAAGAAGAAGAAGAAGCCTAGGAATAACAATACAGGGCATTTCATGCACTGTAATAATTATTACAGTGCATGAAATGCCCTGTATTGTTATTCCTAGGCTTCTTCTTCTTCTTATTCTTGTTACCTTTTTCTGCGATTAATTCAGCCCGAACCACTTAACGTAGAAACTTCATTCAAACTTTGTCGCGTAGGTCTTGTAAACGACACTTATGCTATGTATTTTTCACTTTTCTAAACTTTATACTTTTTAAGATATTAAAGAAAAACGAATATAAATTTCTCCCATTGACTTACATTGGGCCATTATGACATCATAATAGGGTCTTTAAACTGGCTTGCACCTGTGCTTTACTCTGCCGTGCTAAGGCAAAAGACCGTAACTTCAAGTTTGGTCAAAAATGAGTTTTTGACGTATTTGTAAAATATCAGCAGTAATTAAACAAATGTACTGATATTAAATGTACTACTAACATGCCATTATCAAATTAAAGCCAGTGACATCAGTATTTTGGTTGATTTCACGATGTATAGGCTACCGACAGTTAGCATACCAAGCTAGGTAGCATTACCATTAGAATTGCATGGCAGATATGCTAAGCTATCGGGCTATTCCCCCACCCAGTGCCTGTGGCTAGTCCGAAAAAGGTGCATCTAAATCGGGTAACTTCGCTTGGCGAGCGGGGGCATGTGGAGGGGGAAAATGGGCCTCATTCTCTCTCGTTCTCTCTCTCTCTCTCTCTCTCTCTCACACACACACACACACACACACACACACACCCCAATGGATTGACATAGATGTTTTATGTGTTTCATGTGACAATTCAAGTTCATTGTTTTATGTGCTTAATGTGATAATTCAATGGTGTGTGTGTGTGTGTGTGTGTGTGTGTGTGTGTGTGTGTGTGTGATAATCATTGTATTGGTAATTGTGATAAATGAAATAGTATTACTACTGATTAATTAATAGGGTCATTATTCCATTGTTATCATACCACTGAGCTTTAACATAGAAGTTACTGCCTTCTGCCTTAGTATGCTTCACTGACACCTGTGCCAAATCCAAAGAACCTCTTCTCTCTCTGTCCCTCTCAATTTAACTGTAACTAGGAACATTAAGACACCATCCATTCTCTATTTTTTTTCTCTCCATCTCTCCATCTTTCTCTCTGTCAACTTTCTCTCACACTCAATCTCTCTTCTTCACTCCATTTTTATCTCCTTTTTTCAATATTTTCACTCTCTCTTTATCTCTTCATCCAGAGCCACTCTTGTTCACTCTTCTTTCCTTCTTCCACTCTTCTTTCCTTTCTTATTTTCTTCTTCCATTTTTCTTTCCTTCTTCCACTCTTCTTGCCTTTCTTTTTTCCTTCATCCACTCTTCTTTCCTTCTTCCACTTTTCTTTCCTTTCTTCACTCTTCTTTCCTTCTTACACTCTTCTTTCCTTTCTTCTTTCCTTCTTTCACTCTTCTTTCTTTCCTTATTTCCTTCTTCCACTCTTCTTTCCTTCCTTCACTCTTCTTTCCTTTCTTCTTTCATTATTTCACTCTTCTTTCTTTTCTTCTTTCCTTCTTCCACTCTTCTTTCCTTTCTTCACTCTTCTTTCTTTTCTTCTTTCCTTCTTTCACTCTTCTTTCCTTTCTTCTTTCCCTCTTCCACTCTTCTCTCCTTTCTTCACTCTTCTTTCCTTTTGTCTTTCCTTCTTCCACTCTTCTTGCCTTTCTTTTTTCCTTCATCCACTCTTCTTTCCTTCTTCCACTTTTCTTTCCTTTCTTCACTCTTCTTTCCTTTTTACACTCTTCTTTCCTTTCTTCTTTCCTTCTTTCACTCTTCTTTCTTTTCTTCTTCCTTTCTTAACCTTTGCATTTCATGCACTGGTATTTCCTTCAGGAAATGCATTTTCTAGTTATTATTATTATTATCATAATAATGTTGCATTTTATTTGTAACACACTCTTCATTCAAAAGAATCTCAGAGTGCCAGAGAGAGTATAGCCCATCCTACCCTACCCTTAACCCAAAACATAAACAGGAAGTGAAACCAACACTTACATCACATGAGGAAGGGCCTTTAATTTGAATTGCATAGCATAGATTGACTATTATCCATCCAAGGAAGAGGCAGACTCTGTTGTTTACCTTACCTTCTGGCAAAAACGAATCAGAATACACCACGACGGAGCCATTGACCTTGTTGCAGGCTCATCATGACTTGAAATGATGTTTGCTGATCATTTGTAAAGTTGTTTTTCTGGGCCTGTGCCAGCCTGCCCTGACCTTCTGCAAATGCCGTGTGCAGGGACTTCAAATGTGAACAATTAGAGTCAGTGGCACCTGGGCCCTTTGACATCACAACGGCTCTCACATCCACAGACCATCAATACTGCTCTGACCCCCGGACTATCTCATACAGATACATAAACATATGCATAACCTCACTCGTACCTGACATAACACACACACACACACACACACACACACACACACACACACACACACACACACACACACACACACACCATCTCTTTCTCTCTCTCACTTGCACACACACAAAACTTCCCATTTTTCATCTGTTTTAACCTTCTCCTGTCTGTGTTGTCATCCCATGTGTCTTTGTAATTTGTTTGGATGTGAATTAGAGAGAGTTTGTGTGTGTGTGTGTGTGTGTGTGTGAGTGAGAGATAGTGAGAGAAAGTGAGAGAGAGAGGGAGAGAGTGCATGAGCGAGAGACATGCCCCTGTGAGGCAGCTGTCCTTTTGTCAAAGTCTTTAATGAAGAACATCTCGGTTACGTATAATAATAATAATAATAATATATTTTATTTAAAGCGCCTTTCATGACACCCAAGGTCACTTCACAAACAGGTTGTGAGAATTACAAAACATCTCATAGAAATAAATAAAAATAAGAAAAATAAAAGTCAGTCAGTCAGTCCATAAGCTATCTTGAAGAAATTAGTTTTAAGTCTGCTTTTAAAGTCAGTAATTGAGTCACAGTGTCTGATGTAGTCTGGCAGTGAATTCCACAACTTGGGGGCGATGTAGCTGAAAGCCCTCTCTCCCAGGGTGCTGAGGTTCGCCTTAGGAACATGCAGTAGGCCTGCTGAGGAGGATCTCAGTGAGCGGGCAGGATTGTAAGCTTCCAGGAGGTCAGAGAGGTAGGTGGGGGTACTGTTGTGTAGGGACTTGTAGGCCAGGAGCAGGACTTTAAAGTCAATTCGGTAGGATACTGGAAGCCAGTGCAGTTGCATAAGCAATGGTGTTACATGGCTGATGGATTTGGAGCATGTTACAATCCTTGCTGCAGAATTCTGGATGAGTTGGAGCCGGTGGAGTAGCTTATTTGGGACTCCAGACAAGATGGAATTACAGTAGTCAAGGCGGGATGTCACATATGCATTCACAAGGACTTCTGCACTCTGCTGGGTGAGCGCTGGGCGAAGCCGTGCAATGTTCCTTAGATGGTAAAAGGCACTTCTTGACATACTGTTTATGTGTGCACTGAATGAAAGTGTATTGTCCAGTATGACACCAAGGCTCTTGACCTGGTTGGAGCAAGGGATGGTGCTGCCATCTACACATATGGTGAAAGGTTCCATCTTAGCAAGAGCTGATTTGGAGCCAACCACTAGCAGCTCAGTCTTACTGCTATTAAGCTTCAGGTAATTTTGTGTCATCCATAATTTGATGTCATGGAGGCAGGCAGTGAGTACAGCTGGCGGAAGAGTAGCAGTGGGCTTTTGAAAGGTAGAGCTGGGTGTCGTCAGCATAACAGTGGAATTGAACACCATGTTGCCTGAGGATAGTGCCAAGTGGGAGGAGGTAGATGATGAACAATAGAGGGTATGTAACCTCGGTTCCCTGAATAGTGACCAGATGTAACATATGGGACATGACTCTGTTATGGACCAATCGAAGCACTATCTATTAACACCAGAAAGCCGAAATTGCGACGAATCACCGTCCTGAGCCCGCCCCCTCAGGTGCCCTTAAATAGGGGGTGATGACGTTGCTCTATCTCTGAAGACTCTGAGCAAGGAGCCTACCAGAAACACATGCACTGTACACGCAACGCATGTTACATCTGGTCCCTACTCAGGGAACCGAGGTTACATACGTAACCGAGATGTTCCCTATCGCAGTGGACTGCGATGTAACATATGGGACCGAGTCCATTCACGCGTGCAACAGTGCTGGCCAACAGAGAGGTTCATGTGGCGGGCGGCAGTGTGCCTTACATGGGGTATGATTTCAACTTAAGGTGAACGGGATCACTGATCCCTTGCTTATGAAACTTACCCCCCCAACTGCGCCATCTGCCTTTAACACATATAGGGAGAACACATAATTAACCCTCTAGATCCCATAGCGGCCGCCGACGGCCTGCTTGTATTCTCCCATAGCGGCCGCGGCCGGCCGTAACTTTTAAAGACACAGTGTTTATACTACAACATTATTATATGAAAAAATACACCGCTAATGGATAGATTAACTTCTTACTTTTATTTTGAAACCGGAAACTGGGTATGCTGTCATTAGCTTTTCTGAAGTATTTGTTAACTAAACGTCGCTACTGACAGATCGCCTGAAATTACAGTCTCTTGCAGTAAAGGCTAGAAATCAGACATCTGCATCTGTTCTTTGCATCTGTTCTCACTGGATGATATCGTATTTTTGTGCACCAATGACGACGACTAATCATGACTAATCACGTTTGTATGACAGTAACAATCCTGTTTGAGAAGTCAAAAATAAAAAAACGTATTCAAAATAGAAAAATAAGTATCCCCCTGTTTATTTCTGACTAGCTTACGCTCTAGTAACGTCTTCTTATTGCGGTCACTGAGAAGTGTTGGTTTACTAGCACCAGCCTCATCGAAGACATAGACAAAAGTCATAGCTAGATCAGTGATATTTGAATGGATTGTAAACCCATAACACTTTTATTTGAAGAGATATGTAACATTTAAGAATTGGTCTTTGAGGGAAGTTCAGTAAAGCTAATTTTCACGTTACCTCACTTGTGGAAATGGCGGTCAATTTGTGACTTTCGCAACCTACGAAGGAAGCACCCGCGTCTGTGGGTGAGAGCTATTATGTGCACATATAAACGACGTGGGTAATCGGCTGTGTTTGCTGTTTTTCAGGAGAAATGTCTTAAAATTTGTATCGTCATCTCAATTTCCATGACCAGTTTGCCAGCTGACTTGCTAACTATCTACATTGACTGAGGTAACGTTAGTCTGAGGATTTCGTCTGGAGTTGGTTGATAGCAGCTATAGACTAAGCCTCATCACTTACTAAACTGATCAGATTTAGATCAATAACATGTATAGTAAAAATCTGAAAATGTGTCACTTTGTTTCATTCTCACTTCGCCCTACTAGTATTTCAAATCCCTCCTTAGTTTTGAGCTGTAAGCTTATGGTAACAACAGTAGCTAAATACAATCAATAGCATGGTCATCATTGAATATTGAAAACCTCATATTGAAATGGTATTCAGCAGGTTATTCGACAGCCAACTAGTAATATGTTGTGATGTTAAATTTTAAGCTTGTACAGCTTTTATGCTGTAGAAAGTTAATCACAATGAAATCAGGACCAAGGTATAGGACATCACTACTACATAAAATACATAGTAGATGTGATATAGCTTGTCCGTATGTAGTACACAATGGGATATTGAGCTGATGTTGTGACATAAAACAATTGACATAAAAATGGATGAAACACTAATGACTTCCACTGTGATGGCTTACAATAATAGGATAGTTTTTTTCTTTTATGTGTCGGTTGTTCCAGCTCATCTGAGAGTAGAGAAGTGAGCGAGGGTGCTGTGGCAGCAAAGAGAAGTGAGGACATGGGGGGAGAGGAACAGCGAGAGGCCTGATGAGCGTAAGGAAGCTTCAGTAGGACAGAGTAGGTTTCTCACTGACGGAATTGAAAATGAAAAGTTGTCAGCTTACAAGTGGTGGTGTTTGTATAGGTAGTCTGGCATTAGAGTCTGTAGTCTATAGTAGTCTGACATAAGATCCATTACTACCCTCTATCCCAAACAAAGATCATCTGCCACACACCCCTCTATGCCTGTTTATACATTGAATGCTAAACAGTATCCTTTCAGGGAGTCACAGAGACACCAAATCTTAATACCCCATCTGACAGGTTTCTTAGGCATATACTGTTTCCAAAGTAACATGCCGTCAAATTTAATGATGGACTCACCCACTGAAAGATTTTTTACATGGTCAAAGAAGTTTAAGGACGTTCTCCTTGAGGACACACATTGCAGTTTTTTTCGATCACTTTTAAACTTGTCAATACCATGTTCACTTTTTCCAAACTCTTCACACAGTGGTCTTAAAAGACGCACACCTCAGCATATCAGTTAACTTTTGGTGCAAAATGGCAAAACACTTCATACTCCACCCAAAAGTGAGACATGCTGCCGTAAGCAAATGTTCTCTCTCAGATTGCAATGACCTAAAAAACATAAATAACTTGAAGCATTGCCAATTGCATACAGTATAACATTGCATCTTGGAAATACAAGTATCTGAAGACAGTGTTCATATGTTAGTTTGCTTCTCACAATTTTTTTTATTGCATTCTTCAATCACTGTCTTTCACTGGTAGCCCATGATTAACATTTAGAACAGTACTGTAATAGTGGAAACAACTCTTCAGGGACAGCTACATCTATGCTTGCCGAGATAGTAAGAAGTCTGCAAGCCAAAAAAAACCTAAATAATCTAAATAAACCTTCTGCTAAAGTAAGAATACTAGGTCTAATTCAAGCATATAACTTAATTTGTCTGTCCAAATACAGCATCTTTACATCTACAGTAATCTAAATTACTGTAAATTAGGGTTTGAATTGAAAGTTAACTGTTTTGAGCAGAGTATCTAAACATTGGCAAAAAAATGCTGTAGTTGCACAGCGTTTTGCTGGTAGTGAACATTGACTGAGACAGGTGTCCATGAATTTAGGAAGAAGTGGTCATGGACTGCATTTGTATATAAGCATAGGGGCAAGTATTCACAGTTTGGTTCACATAGTCTACTGGTATGTTCGATGGGTTAAGTGTTTTGGGAATGTGCACATGGTATTGAGACGAGTGAAAATGATTGGAAAAAAATTGTAAGAACAAACTTTTCCGTTGGTTTGTACATAAAACTTTTGTGTGGCAAGATTGCCAGATGTGATCAGTGGTACAGTGGTTAGTGTTGTTGGCTAACAAGTATCTGACCTGGGTTCTATTCCTGGGCAATGAAAGGTGATAGTGTAAATCACTTTGGATAGACATCTTTGTTTTAGTTCCCTTTTTTAGGTCACTGTCTCATTGATGGCCCATGACTTTCATATGCAGCAGTAATAGTGGGAAAATGTCTTCATTGACACCTACAGTACATCTATATTCTACATGTACATTTCAACGCAAATGCTGTACTGCAGTATAGTTGGTAGCAAGGCTGCAAAACAAACAAAACAAAGATGTAAACTAAATATATTTATGAGTACATCCGTAAAAACTAAATTTGTCTCATGTCAAGTGTATAATTTAATTTGTCTGAAAATACAGCATCTTTCCATCTACAGTGATCTAAATTGTGTCTGGTTAAACAACTAAAGTTAACTGTTTTGTATCTAAATATCTGGAAAAAAATGCTGTAGTTGCACAGCATTTTGCTGGTGGTGAACATTGACTGAGACAGGTATCCATGAATTTTGGAAGTGGTCATTGACTGCATTTTGTATCTAAGCAATGGAAAAGTATCCCATTTAGTTAGTCTACTGCTGGATGTGTTAAGTGTTTTGAAAAAGAGTACATGGTATTGAACCAAGTGTGAAAATGATTGGAAAAAAATGTTATGGTCTCACTTTCTGAAGCTTGTCACCAGAGTCTGCTTCACCTGGGTTTGAACAGGGTAGGTATCTGCATAACTCCTCATACTTATTTCATGGCATTGGTGTCTGCCACATAGGACACTTGTAAGGCTGGATCAGATGAACAGTAGTCAAGAAAATAGGGTAAATGATGGATACCCATGAGGATGTTTATCCAAAGCACACAAATAGCTGATCAGATCGCCTGAACGTACTGGTGCGCTCCACATAAGTGCGCAGAGCGCGCACCTTGCAGAGCTTATGCAAACGCTCTGAATGGAGTTGTGACTACCTTAGGTGTATATGCTGCATTAGGCCGCAACACCACCTTGTCACCAGCAATTGAAAACTGAATGCACGACTGGCTGACAGATAGCGTTTGCATGTCACCAACGCGCTTCGCTGACACCAGTGCCAGGAGCAGCGCTGTCTTTAAAGCCACAAACTTCATGTCTACCGTTTCCAAGGGCTCGAACGGGGGGCCCATGAGCGCCCGTAACACAAGCAGCAAATCCCAAGAGGGCAAAAGATGCCTTACAGGCACCCTAAGACGCCTTACCCCAGCCATAAAGCGCAAAGCCAATGGGTGGTTACCGGGAGATTTGCCATTAATGCCAGTATGGCAGGCGGAGATGGCTGCTAAGTATACTTTGATAGTAGAAGCCGCCTTCCCCTCATCGAATAATTGCTGTAAGAATTCTAGGATGATGCCCAGAGCGCAGTCAATGGGGTTGTGCTGACGCGCGGTGCACCAGCGCTCGAACATGCGCCACTTGAGCGTATACAGAGATCGGGTAGACGTTGCCCGACACTCTGTATTGTATACACCACTGAATCTGACAGGCCTGAAGCTAAGAGCCTGTTCCTTTCAGGTGCCAGGCTCTGAGCTGCCACAGCTCTGGCCTGGGGTGCCAGACCATTCCTTGAGATTGCGAGAGGAGATCTCTGCGCAGAGGCAGCTCCCATGGAGGCTGCACTGACATTCTGATTAAATCCGCTAACCATGGCTGATTGGGCCAATGGGGCGCTACCAGTATCAGTTCCATGCCCTCCTCCTCCACCCTGCAGACTACCTGATGCAGAAGAGGGATCGGAGGAAACGCGTAAAGACGCATGTTGGGCCATTGCTGGCTCAGCGTGTCTACGCCTAGTGGAGGGTTGTCGCCCCCCAGCGAAAACCACAGAGGGCAGCAAGTGTTCTGCCTGTTCGCAAACAGGTCCGCCTGCGTCCTGTAAAACCACAGCCAAATCTGGTCGACCACCTGACAGTGGAGGCACCAGTCTGCTGCTTGAGGGTTGCCCCTCGACAATAGGTCTGCTCCGTAATTGAGGTGACCTGGAATGTGCACCACTCTGAGAGAGCGAACATGGTCCGCTGCCCACAAGAGTAGTCCGTTTGCCCCAGTGGCGGCTGCTGGTCTTTTAAAGAGGGGAAGCTCATTTTTGGCCTACATCAAAAAAGTTGTCAATTTATTTATACCTAAATTCTGCCCTCCGTTCCTTTTCAAGAAAATGGTCATTGAGTGCATGTTCAACCCTGACCCTGCCCAGGCAGCTTAACCTTGCACATGCACTCACATCTTCATTACTCTTTTCCTGCCTTTGATATGCCCTGTCAAAGTTAGACGGATCCCCCAAACCAAATTTTGACCAGACAACACATCCCTGAGATGGTTTCATCAAGATGCATGGCCAACAGTACATTGTCTTTGTCACAGCACTTCCAGTTTGTAATACTTTGTAATACCAGGAGAGCTGAAAAGACCTGTTACTTTTCCCTACCTTTTGCACAAAATCAATCTTTGGTGTTGATCTTCCCTGCTGTTTAATTCTAAGTTTCTCCTCTCCATCGTGTGCACCTTACTAGCTGGCTAGTTCACTCCGACCTAGCCAACAGTATGAATGAACGAACTAAGGAAACGATATTAAACTTCACTTGCAAAATCCGCGACGGGATGCGATGAATCCTAGATGTTCAAGTGACTGTGTATTTCTCAAAATAGCTGTCAATCAAAAAGTGATTCAGCCTTTCGACTGATCCTCCAATCATCACGTGGAAGCCCAGCGTCCAGGCTAGCCCAGGCCAGCCCACTGCTCCATCCACCCCCAGAGACGCTGAGCGTCCGGGGGCGGGACAAATCTTGGCATTTATCCAATGACCGTCGAGTTTCGAGGCAATGAAAAAAACTGTTCCATGCAGTCTCATTCAAGTGAATGGACGCTCGGCTTCTACGCTCAAATGCATTGACATTATGGGAATGTATGACAAGTTAACAAAATCGAGTCAGTCTTGGATAAGATTCTGATCGAACTCGTCTTCGACATGAACGTATTCTAACGCATTTGTAATGAAATGTTAAAACAACAGTACATATTTGACAATTTAATTTTCGACATTGTAGGGGAAGCTGAGCTTCCCTTGCAGTCTTAGAGAAATCGCTTCTGGTTTGCCCATAGGTAAAGCGCAGGGGAGCGCACCACCCCTTGGCGATTTATGTATGCCATGGCGGACGTGTTGTTCGTCCTGACGAGTACATGTTGCCCGTTTAGTATGTGCAGAAAATGCCGAAGCGCTAGAAAAACCGTTCGCAGTTCTAACACATTTATATGTGACGCGGCTTGCGCTGATGACCAGCGACCGTTCACAGATTCCCCTTCGCAGATCGCGCCACATCCTGTAATGGAGGCGTCTGTGGTTACGAAAATGCGGCGCATCACTATGCCTAGTGGAGCCGCTGTCAAGAGGAAATGCGGGGTTCGCCAGATGGCTAAATAGCGGCAGCTGCCATCAAACCCAACAGTTTTTGACAGGGAAGAGACGTGACTTTTTGTCCCAGTCTGAACTGTTGTACACACGCCCTGATGACATCTATTCGTGCCTGAGACAGACCGACCGTCATTGAGACGGAGTTTACTGTCATGCCTAGGAAATGAGCAGTCTGCCGTGGGCATAACACGCTCTTTTCCCTGTTGACCACAAATCCGAGGCGATCTAGGTGCGCCACCACAAGATGGCACTCTTGCACCGCCTCTGCCTCTGAGCGAGACGCCAGCAGCCAATCGTCCAGATAATTGAAGAGGCGAATGCCTGCTTTTCTCAAAGGGGCAATGGCAGCTTCCACGTATTTTGTAAAATCTCTCGGAGCTAGGGACAGACCGAAAGCAAGTGCGTGGAACTGGTATGCTATTCCGCCGAATGCAAATCTCAGAAATCTGTGATACCTGGGATGAATCGGTATGTGGAAATACGCATCTTTCAGATCTATTGTGACCAGCCAATCGCTTGGCTTTATGAACTGAAGCAGACTGCGTGGAGTCAACATTTAAACTTCAACGGCATCAGTGCTTGGTTCAACACACGTAGATCTAATATAGGGCGATAATTCCCGTCCTTTTTTGGGACGAGAAAATATCTGCTGTAGTGGCCGGAATTCTCTTCCTCTGGCGACACTACGCTTATAGCCCTCTTTACGTGTAACGTGTCTATCTCCTGTTGTAGGAAATGTACGCGTTCTCGCGGCACCACTGATTGTATGACGCCCCTGAACTTGGGAGGAGGTCTGGCGAACTGCAGTTTGTAGCCCACCGAGACCGTCCTCAGCACCCAGGGCGAGACTGCGCATGCTAAGCAGTACTAAGCAGTCTGCCAGGCTGGGAGATAAGTTAAATTTGTCGGGACCTAGCCCGCTCATGACCAATTTGTCTAAACCTAGATCTGCCCCCGCATCACCTAGGGAGGAGGGTAAGATCTGAGGTTTCCCCCTCATGGTTTGAATAAAAAATTGGTTTTGCGAATGCAACGGGTGCATCGCGGGAGGGGATAAACAAGCTTGTCTTGTGTCTGCGCCTAACGGGACAGTGTCGGAGACATGGGGATATGTGGGAACGTTTTCGCTGTGCTGGACATGAGACTTACATGAGCGCATCTGGCGACCTTCCCAGGTGGTGGCTGGCACACCACCTCCACCCCCTTTCTTTTCAGGGGACGACGTGCATCAGGGCACCGGCGGCTTGCCTCGCCCCCTCGTGCCACGGCCAGTATGTTTGTGTGAACCGGTGCTTTGCTGTGCAGCTGGCTGTTGCTGCTTGGCGGCAGGCTGGGCTGGCGGCCGGAATGGGTTCTTATTCCAGCCGCGGCGTGCAGGCACCTTGGCTGGTGGTGCAGGAGAGCGGAACCCACTGCGCTTCACGCCCTGGGCCGGTGTGGTTTGCCCTGAAGAGGTCTGTGGCTCGGAGCTGCTGGACCTTGGCATCCACGCCTGGAAAGCCTCGCGGCTTTTTTGTTCTGCTTCGAACTTCTCGTTCATCGCCCCCACCGCTTCACCGAGCGGAGCTTTCTCCCTGTCAGAAAGCTTGGCCATGGAAAGCCACAGGTACCTCTGTGTCGCCACAGAGGCCCCCATGACTCGCCCCAGCCCTTGCGATGAGCACCTGGTGAGTCTGAGGAGAGGTCAGTCGCCCTGCCAGCTCCTCCACGGTTTCGTTGTCGCTCCTCAACTTCGAGCTAGCTCTGTGAGGAGCTTGGCTTCATAGCGCTGAAGCAGCTAAATAAGCCTTCTCAGCCAGAACCGCCATATGTCTCACGGACTTCGTGGGTAGCACGGGTTTCCCCATGAGGTTTCCAGCTCCTCGTGAACCTCCTCGAAGAAGGGGATCGCAAGGGAGCTGGAGCGGGCGGGCCACCAAAATACTTCCCGTCCAGCAATGCATTGCGCACGCTGGGTGGGGGAGGGAGGGGGAGACCAAGCCGGCTCGCCGCCCTCCTTGCAACCTCGTGTAGCTGATGGCCCAGGGTCCGGGAGAGCGCCACGGGCTGCGTAGCCCGTGGCACGTCACCCAGAACCATGTCTGTGTCCTCCCTGTCCGAGGCTGGCTCGAACGAGTCATCCAGCAGACCCTCTCGCTCCAAGTCGACTTCCAGCTCCTCGAACTGGTCGTCGAGCCTGCTCTGCAGTCACCGCGACTGGGGCAAGGGAGCGCGCTGGAGATGAGCAGGAGGACCTGGCAGCCGCCCCGGGGCGAGTGCCTGATCCACCACTGCTTACGGGGTGAGGGGAGCTCCGCCCGACCGGGGACACCTCCCTGGACGGCGCGGGCTGCCCCCTCACGATGTCTTTTCGCTCCCAGTAGGAAAGACGTTTCGCGACTCGTGCCATCGTCATTGCGGCACAGAGCACACACGTGGTGGGGATCTCCCCAGACAACGCCGCCTCGGCGTGTGTCCTGCCCAGGCAGAGCACACAGCAGCGATGTCGGTCCCCTTTGTCGCGGGAATGCCCACAGTTCGGTAGGTCTTGGACATTATCTGAAATGAAATAAAGGTTAACAAAGAAAGCTATCCCAATGTAGCACGTTGTAAGCAGTGGTTAGACTGCAAGTCGAAGACGAGCGTGGTCACCAGCTAGACAGCAACTTTACTTAAGGCGTTGAATTATCCTTGTAGCACTCAGAGCTAGTAAGAGAATTAAATCCGACAACTCACCAACTCGAAAGAGTAAAGAAGCACACAAAAAAAAGCAACGCTGAGGGTGAGAAGCACTATCGGTCTTTACTTTGAAGAGCGAAGAGTCGAAAGAGACTCTCTCTGCTCAGGACGGTGATTTGTTGCAATTCGGCCATCCGGCGTGATTAGATAGTGCTTCGATTGGTCCATAACAGAGTCATGTGCCATATGTTACATCGCAGTCTACTGGGATAGGGAACCCCAGGAAGTGGAGGGAGAAATGCTCCCGAGTAACTTAGAGATGCAAGACGAAGTGAGGGAAAGTAAAAGAGGATAACGATGAGGAGAAAAACTACAGGAACAAGAACAAGTATGATGATGATAATAATAATACATTTTTACGTAAGCAAAATGTGTGAACAAAGTTGATCAATTACATTACCATCAGGGGTGATTGAGTGTGTGTGTGTGTGTGTGTGTGTGTGTGTGTGTGTGTGTGAGGAAGACAGAGAGGGAGATGTCTAAAACATAGCACTTAAGACATGCACTGTTATACACATTGTAAATGCTACAAAGAAAATAACTACTGAACGCCACAGAATACTTGGGGGATGTAGCTGTGTGTCCATCATGTGTCTGGGTTGATTACAAATCTGAGTCGCATTCTCAGGCACATGACTTCATTTACTGGAATGACCTCATCATGACCTCATCATGACATGCTCCAGACCACTGCCAAAACTCAATCAGGACCACGTCTGTCAGAAACATTGGAATTGAAACTATACAGCACACAAGCTCTCTCACGCTCTCTCACACACACAAACACACACACACACACACACACACACAGACACACACACACACACACACACACACACACACACACACACACACACACACACACACACACACACAGAGAGACAGAGACACACACTCACCCACACAAGCTCATTTCACTGGGACATGCAAATAAAGAGAGAGACAGATAAAATGAGTTCAGTTTTGTATGGTGTCTATCCATCTCTCCATTTAAAAGATAAATCAAAAGAGACTTCAATATTCCTCTGCATCGTTTGACCCTGAATGCAGATTTGGGCAAGCACACACACACACACACACACACACACACATTCACAAACACAGAGAGAAAAAGAGAGTGTTTCTGGTTTAAATATTTCATCATAAATTCTGTATTTGGGGTGATATTTGTTAATAATTTATGCTGTAAATAAGCTGAGCTGAAGAGTGGTGCAAAACTCAGATCTTCCTTAGGGTCATACGTCTCTATCACAGCAGTTCTACTTCTGAGTGTGTGTTTGTGTGTGTGCGTGTGTGTGCTTGTGAAAAATGGATTAAACCTGAGCAAAGTGCTCGGTCACAGTGCAGGTCCCTGATAAGATCACAGTGTGACCTTCCAGCAGAAGTTGGCTTCATTCTTTACTTCTGTCTCTGTCTCTCGACTTCTTTTCCTCTTATCTTCATTCTTTTTCTTCTCCTCTCGTGGAGTCCTTTCTCTCACTCTCCCTCTATGTCTTTGCTCTCCCTTCCTGGTCCCACCTCCCCTCTAAGTTTTCAACTTTCTGCTATTTCAATTTTGTATACTCTGTTTATCTTCTGTCAAACCTTTCATGTGCAATTTTTTATCCTTTCTGTTCTCCTGATATATGTCTTCATATGCAGCGCCATACGAACACTCTGTACTTACAGTAAACTGCAAGTAAACATGTTTAGCACTAGCATACACCACAATACATACAGTACATTGATACTCCTATGAATGTAAATATATGTAAAGACACCGTTCACCTCTCTGGGGAAGCTTCAGGTCTCTGACGTATTGAGGGTAACAGCATTCCCGGCTACACCATCATAGATAATGAAAGGAAGCATGAGATGTGTGTGTGTGTGTGTGTGTGTGTGTGTGTGTGTGTGTGTGTGTGTGTGTGTGTGTGTGTGTGTGTGTGTGTGTGTGTGTGTGTGTGTGTGTGTGTGTGTGTGTGTGTGTGTGTGTGTGTGTGTGTGTGTGTGTGTGCATGTGTATGTGTATGTGTGTGTGTGTGTGTGTCCATGTGTGTGTGAGTAGGGATGAGAACCTTTACTATTTTAACGATTCCGGTTCCTTATCGATTCCTGCTTATCGATTCGATTCCTTATCGATTCTCTTATCGATTCTTATTGGGTAAGGGGTGAAAAAAGAGCACAAACAGGTTTTTTACATTAATGTTCTTTTATATAAATTTCTAGAATGCTGCACACACCATAAACAGAATGTTTACATAAACAACCAAAAACTTTTATTAAAAAACAGACATTCTTGCCACTAAATATTAAATTATTTAAATGCATATGTGGTGAGTGTCAACTCTAAAGCTATACATTGACATTGCAGAGCACTTTTGATTGCTATTTCACTCATTCACTCATACACTCATCTATACTGTATACTATACTGTATAGATGAGTGTATGAGTGAATGAGTGAAATAGCAAACAACCCCTGTACAACCCTTCCTCTGCTACCTACTGATCTTTCTTTTCCAGAGCAGATATACCTCAGGAAATGTCTCATAATTGTTGGAACATTACAATGCATCCAGGTTTAGTTTAAGTTAGTCCAATCTAAACCCCTCCCTCATTGCACTCTTGAGATAAACTAAATCTGGCAATAAAATGGCACTAACAAAATAGTTGAATTTTCTGATCTGACATGAAGTCCTTGTTATTGAGTAAAGGACTGTATATTTTCTTGTAGGTTGCTTGGTTGTATGGCTAATCGCGAACTGTTATGCTTAACGCTTCTAACAGCAATGTAGAACATACTACAAACACAATAACGTACTGAAACATACTTACTTGTATCATGCACACAATGCCTCACATACGTATTTGAACAAAGATGATTCGCAAACTAGGCACTCAGTATTAAAACTTAACTATTGCTGCCACTGAATTGAAAGAGAAACTTATCCATATCGAGCTGCACGCGTTGCTAGGCAACGCCATTATTAAGTCATTATTATAGTCTTTTGCGCTTCATCATCCCTGACTTGCCATGGTAAACTCCTCAAAATGTTTTATCATAACAGTGTTACTCGTGTGTTATCAGTAAACTTTCTAGAACCAACAGAGGGGAGGCAAGCACTGCCTCTGCCTCAAGCCAACGGCTGAAAATAGAAGATTCTACAGCTAAGCTAGCCTACGTTATGACAATGTCCAACATCGCCCATTCTGTTAAGCAATTCAATGCTAAGTTTAGTTATGGTTGTTAACACGACAACGCAAACGTTTGCTGATAACACACGAGTAACACCGTTATGATAAAACATTTTGAGGAGTTTACCTTGGTAAGTTAGGGATGAAGCGCCGTCGTTAGTTGAGCTGCTGCAGGTATCAAAAACATGACAATCTTGTAATTTAATACCATGTTGTGTGCTCAAGTGCTTATTCATAGTAGATGTACCTCCTCCCTTTGACGAAATACATGTTTTACAGACGTTACAAGTGACCATGTTTGCATTTGTTCGAGTGAAATAAAGCCACACTTTAGATCGCTTCTGTCTAGTTGCCATTTCTGCTGCGGTCTGATTTTTTAAAGGAAGAGTTCGCGCATGCGCACACGGCACAGAGGTCCGTTTACAGACCCGGTTATGAATTTGGCTAACGATTCCAAAGATTCGGCTCATTAGGAACCGGTTCTAAACAAGAACCGGGTTTCGGTTCCCATCCCTATGTGTGAGTGTGTCTGTATGTGTGTGTTTGTGTGTGGTGTGTGTGTGTGTGTTTGTGTGTGTCTGTGTGTCTGTGTGTGTGTGTGTCTGTGTCTGTGTGTTTGCATGACAGTTATCATTTGGCATCATACGCGTGCATCTGTAGAGACAGGCAGGACAGAGATATCCTTTCTGTTCTCTCCTCCTACTCGTCACTTTCCAGTGATGAAACAAAGCAGCCACATCATCACCTCCCCCCACACACTACCGCACTGCATCATGGGAGATTTGCAAGACGAGCTGCGGGTTTGACCCCAGTAACTTTAGAGAGGCAAAGAGGAAAGAAGAAAACAGTCGAGAGGAGTAAAGACTAAACGAAAAAGTAAAGAAGGAAACACACACAGAAGGAAACAGAAAAAAAGCATTTGTTTAGAAGTGCTGTTTGTCTGTTGAACAAAAGTTTCTGTTCACTTGGCTGGGAGCTGTGCAGATGCATAATTGGCCGGCACAAAACACACACAAACAACTACACACCCACGGACAGAGAGAGAATGAGAGGAACAGAGAAAGGTTGCTCTTCACAAATACTGCAGTCCTGTTGAAGACACGCCCTATGCACATATATCCTCACTGTCACACAAACACTCCCACACACCTAACGCATGAAAGACCATCATAATGCAGTAATGGCAGCACACAAATGTATGGTGGAAAATGGGCCTTTTTTAATGGCAATGTGACTTACTAACCTATCACAATAAAAAAGAGGAATAAACGTATTTGTAGACTGGATACAACATAAAAGAGATAAAAATGATAAAAATGATCTTCTTTTATCTTAATAATCAATTATTTCACAGCAGATAAAGTGCAGCTTGTTACTTTCTTTCCTTCAGATTATCTGTTATTCATTTTAACTTCTCAAGCTCCCGTCTGAATTTATTTGAACTATTATGAATTCTACAACAAGATTTGTTGAAGGGAGGTGCAGAAGCAAGGGGAATGGAGAGATGTGAATGGGAAAAGAGGAGAACTGACAATGTTGAGTTAGAGTCGTTTGGTTGATTTCGTGTACAGACGTAGATGTATGCACTTTTTCACTCATGCAAAAAAAATAAAAACACACACACATACACACACACCCATATACACACACATATACACACAAACACACACGTGCACACACACAAGCACAGATATTTGCATTTCTGGCTCTTGGATAATGTGGAAAAATCAAACAAGTCATAACCATTTTATATCGAAGTCAATTTTCCTACAACCCACCTTCTCTCATGCTCTATCTCTCTTTCTCTCTCATTGACAGTAATGAGTACCCAGAGAAATAGTAAATGATACCTATCTTTCCTTGATAGAGCCAAAGATGGAAAATGGCAAATATCGTGTACGCAAAGGCATGCATTGACTCACTACATTCAATCAAGGTAGACACACAACCACATGGACACACACTCCAGATTACACAGTCCTTCAGGCATAATGGAGTAATTTTGATAGCATTTCAAAACTGATGTATCTGGAACATACTATTGCAAATTTAATATTGCAACTGATGTTTCTGGAATATACAATTGAAAATGAAAAGGAGGAACAGGAAACAGAGACAGACAGACATATGAAGAGACATACAACTAGTGGTTAAGATATAAAGAGTAAAAATGGGGTGAGTTAAATGATGTGCTGTTTGTGTGTGTGTGTATGTGTGTGTGTGTGCTTTGTGTTTTTTTGTGTGATGACTGATAGGGAATTGATGACGGCCTGAGCTGGGCTTTTTGAGTTTAGATTTCATCTCTGAAAACCAATAACTGTTGTTTGCATTCCACAAAAGACAACTTCCCCTCTAATCCAAGTGATCACTGCGCACATTTTCTGAAGAGTGTGTGTTGTGTGGTGTGTGTATTCATCCTGAATATGTAATCCCTCACTTGGAATAAATATCACAGCTTAGTACTCCCAAAGACTCACACACTAACATGACCAGATAGCTGTGACATTTCACATATCAGACGTAATATTTTTGCCAGTGTAATCATAGGCTTTTAAAGCCCTGCATTAATCTCCTGTTCATATACAGAAGATGCATATATAAGATGTAAAAGTGCAATGTACATAGGTGTCATGCCCAGCTTGGCCGTGCTGGGTGTGCCGCATTAAAACCCTGTTGGCTGTCCTGTCCCTCCGATCCACAGGGGGAGCCCTCTTGTCTGGCATATGTGGCTAGATGGCAGATGATTGGAGGGGCAGTATAAAAAGAGTTCCTGATGTGAGCTTGGGGGCGGCCTCTTTCTCAGACTGATTCTTTTGCACAGGTCTGCCAGACTTTCCCCGGAGTTTACCCTTTTGGCCTTCTACCACTACACTTACACTATACTGATCTGCACGACATTGAACTTTACTTTCTCTTGCCTCTCATTCACTGACTTTTGTAAGTATTTTCATTTACTCAGTTAATAAATTATCTTTTGCTTTAAACCTTTACTCTGTGTGGTCTCCCCATTTTATGTTACCTCCACATCGAGCCATGTGGTCCTAACAATAGGCAACATGTATATGCAAGGACATAGAGAGTGAACGAATATGGAGACTTGACAAAACCAAGCCAAAACCGCCAACTGAGGAAGACCATTAGAAACAATTGGATAAATAGTCTTAGCAGGCAAGCTAGATGGCTGGCTATCAACAGTTTGTTTTGCAGAGACTCTCTCTGTTGAAGCTAACACTAGATGACTTGGTTGGTACTTTGTCGTGGAATTTATAGAAACAATGATATGACAATAAAACTGTGACAAAAAACCCATCAAAGTCTAGATATATATTTGTGTCTGTTAATGTAAGGTTTTAAGTGTCCTTTCATCTGTCACGTAACGGTTTGAAACCAATAATACCTCTCACAATGTGATTAACTCTCAATGTAAGGGTGTTTTCTAGTACATTGTTACTGTGACCTGATTTACCATGCTGTTATTACCAGATGGTCTCTGTATTTGGCCATGTGGGTCGAAGTAGCCTAGAGATACTGTACATGCTTTAATGGTCAGTAGGTGTATATAGGTCTGGCTCCTAATAAGAAATGGTTCAGGTTGAATGGAGAGACGCCTGGTATGCTTGATAGATAACCTTCGGTCATGTAGTGTTCCACTTTGTGCAACTGTTAGACACATAATTGATGCCCCTTTAGTGCTATAACTGAAGAGCGCCTCAAAGACATCTTGAGATGAGTGAGAGACTGGGTGATCTGGGAAGATAAGCAGGGTCTTCAACCAACATCTACCCCTAAAGACTCAGATATACAGTATATTAAGTATACTAAATCACTTTCACAGTTATTCTGCATAGCTATAGCTCTTTTTTATTGTAATCAATCTTCAAGATTTTCCTCTAGTGTCATATGGGGTGACATATTTTGTTTTAGGGAAAAAGTCATCTTTATTTTAATTGTATTTCATCTCAGTTTAGAAACAAAATACACTTAGAATTACCAAAATCTAACAGTCATCAAAGTGCCCACTTATTTTAAAAAGAACTGCAAAGTGAAAAATCAAATTTAGTCTAGGTTATTGATCACTGTGCTCACTGCAGGACACTTGAAGAAAATGGGTGGTGGGACACTCCAGTATCTGGTCTTCCTATTGGTGGGTCACTCCAGTATCTGGTCTTCCTATTGGTGGGACACTCCAGTATCTGGTCTTCCTATTGGTGGGACACTCCAGTATCTGGTCTTCCTATAAGTGGGACACTCCAGTATCTGGTCTTCCTGTTAGTGGGACACTCCAGTATCTGGTCTTCCTTTTGGTGGGCCACTGCAGTATCTGGTCTTCCTATTGGTGGGACACTCCAGTATCTTGTCTTCCTATTGGTGGGACACTGCATTATCTGGTCTTCCTATTGGTGGGAAGGGCCATAGGCTGGATCTGGGTGTACTTGTGAAGTTTTATCACTTTCTATCTCTCCCAAGACGCACACTGCATGGAACTTTGTTATGTTTGAAAAGTGGTGAAGATGATGATGGTGGTAGTGGTAATAGGGGACTATTAAGATGAGAAGTAGAGTCAGGTAATTAAAAAGTGCAAAAGGTGACAGTAATTAAAAGGGCGCGTGTAAGTCTGTGAAAGTGTGTGTGTGTGTGTGTGTGTGTGTGTGTGTGTGTGTGTGTGTGTGTGTAGAACTATAGAACTCAGTGGTGTAAAACAATTTACCGCTCAATCTCATTAGTTGCTCTGCATCCTAAACAAGCGCTTGCACACACACACACACACACACACACACACACACACACACACACACACACACACACACCAGTGTTGTGCATGAACACCTTCAAAAGAATGCGTTCATTGAACATGTTCATTTTTACGAGAACGATGAACTGAACGCAACTTAATTATAAATAATGAATTTGAACGGTGAACACGTTCATATTATCTGGGTCCGGTGCAACTGAGGTCTAGCTTAAACGTTACGGAATGTTTTCCTTCTCCTGAGGAAAGACGCTGTCTAAATCGAATGCTTGCAACCTGTCATTGCTCAGTACGTTAAAAAGGCCATAGTAATTATTGCCAAGACAGAGCATGGTTCGGTAAATTACCATATTTGGTTATTGCGTTGGTGTTTTGATTTCTCTTCACAGCTTATTGAGATGGAGTGGCAGTTAACTTCGGGAATATTTTCACATATTTAGCAATATATTCTCAAAATGGATAGTGTTGTTCTCAAAATGGATAGTGTTAAAGGGCTGAAAATTATCCATATAAATATGAGAAGCCTTGTTCCAAAAATTGATTTACTCCGAGTTTGGGTCAACCAGTACAAACCTGACATTATAACCTTATCTGAAACATGGCTGACTTATAAAATCTCTAATACTGAAATTGAACTGACTAATTATGTCTTGCATAGAGCAGATAGAGGCTTAAGGGGTGGTGGTGTAGCCACATATGTTCTATCTGACCTTGTCTCTGAGGTAATTACTCCAGAGATAGAACCGTCAAACTTTGAGTGTCTTTTTGTGAAAGTTATTCTTCATGAAAACAAGTATAACTATCGGTAATATCTACAGACCGCCATCTGCTCCTGCTGACTCTTTTGATTGCATAATTTCTACCATAAATTCGATTCCCTGCAGAAATGAAATCATTATTTTGGGCGACTTTAATAAAAACTGGCTCGACAATTCATCCAAAAAAATAAAAAGCACATTTGGAAATCTGAATTTAACTCAGCTAATTAACGAGCCCACTCGTGTTACTCCCCTTAGCCAGTCCTTGCTTGATTGGATATTAGTGTCACATCCACAAAGATTATTACAGTCAGGGGTCTTATCAGACTGCATGAGTGATCATTCAATTGTATACTGTATTTGGAAAATAAAATGTCCCAAATTACCACCTAAACTTATTAAAATAAGACAGTATAAGAAAATTAATGTAAATAAGTTTAGTGAGGACTTGGTTGCAATTAATTGGGACAGGTATCAACTAATACCAGATGTTCAAAATGCCTGGGAGTTTTTTTATTCAGAACTAATTACAGTTATAAATAAGCATGCTCCCTTTGACTGGGAACAGTACAGACACCTGAGAAATAAAAGCAAAACTATGACTAGAAATGCTAAATCTAACTATTTCAAAGAGTCTCTTGATCATAACTTCAAAAACCCTAAGCAATTCTGGAAAACACTAAAATCTGTAACCAGTGGCGCCACCAAGGGGTGGCGAGGGGTGGCTACTGCCACCCCAAAATCATTCTTTGCCACCCCATTTGCCACCCCTAAGACACATTTTATTATAAATATTTATTTTAAATATTTAATGTACTCAAGGTTTTTTTTTAAAATTCACAATAGTTGTTCGTAATGTGAAAACGATTTTGTAGCAAGATACAGCGCGCTGCTCTTGCTGACATTGTAGCTAGCTCCCCCTCCCTGACGTTGCTGGTGATTGCTATGAGGGATTTAAAGGAAACGTGGAAGACGGAGACCGTAGTACTTGGACAACACCTTTTGAACAGCACTTGGACAACATTTCCGACGAGAAAACTTCTAGTGGGTATGTATATCACACAATGGTGAACTCTCAAAGGAAATACATACATATGTTTACTTCATTCTTAAAACTGAACTTACTCATTACGTTTTTATTATTGTTGAATTCACGCTAGCATTGCTAAGCGGGAAAGTTAGCATAGCTAACAACTAATACTGAAATGGTGTGTCAATTTTCAGAGGATGAAACGAAAAACGGAAAAACAGCCAGGGGAGAATGAGAATGAGGAGGAACAGGCAATGAACTGGAAGAGGTGGAAAGATCAGGGACAGAACACGCCATGTCAGCGACGGTTCCTGGGCCAGCAGGTAAAGTTAAAGAGATAAAATAGATATCCTTGCTACTGAAATGGATATTTCAGATAGGCTAACATCAGTAATGTAATGGCATCATGTTTCAATATACCAGGAATCCGAAAGTTTGATAGGAATGCCTGAGGATTAATTTCAATTTAAGTTGAGAAGATTAGGCTACATGTTTTTGGTCATTTGCTCTATCAAAGTGCAATCTTAATTTTATTTTCAAGGAAAAACAAAGCAATCCAATTTCTGCAAATTCATTGCAAATTAATGTATCTGAACTGTTCATGTATTGTCCATTGTTTTTTCAATGTTTCATTTCTGTTCATGCAGATTTTTTGAAAATGGCAAGCTTGTGAATATATTTAGGCAATATTCTAAGATGGAACTGTTTAATTGTTTTAATAGTTTAACTGTCTATTTAAATGGACCTATTATAACCTGTGCTGTAAATCTGTGCACTGCACAATAAAGCAATATCAAAAATATTTTTGGGGTGTTGTTCATTTAAACATCAAAATTAAACTACAGTAATTGTCAAGGAAAAGTACAGTTATATAAATGGTACTACTATTTAGCTACTGTGAAATAGGCTACTGTATAGTATACGTACACATGTAAAACAAGATTGCTAGTTTGAGAGTTGCCATTAACAGTCAAGAGATCAAAAAAATGTCTGTATACACCATATTACATAGATATAGATTTATTAGAATAAATAGTAGATTATTAAATTGGGTTATGTTTTTTTTTTTTTTTTTGTATGCCACCCTAAGATTTGCTGTGGCCCCCACTGGCCACCCCTGGAATAATTTTCTGGAGGCGCCACTGTCTGTAACTAATGTTTCAGATAAACCTCCCCTTAATCAGATAAGGAACAACAATATCATACTAAAGGATCCATTCTTGATTGCTCAAGCATATAATAACCATTTTTCATCTGTCTGTTCTGCTCTTATATCTAACCCTTTGTCTAGCGATGCTTTCAAAATGGTAAGCCCTCCCCGTAATAGTTGTTTCTTCTCATTCAGAGAAATTTCACCAGCTGAAGTCCAGAATGCAATTAACGAGCTAAAGGTTAGTAGTGGGCCCGGCCTGGATGGCATTGAATCAAAATTTCTTAGGCTTTCATCTCATGTCCTTATGTTCTCTCTTTGTGATCTTTTTAACTTGTCTTTAGCCACTTGTGACATACCGGCCATTTGGAAATGTTCACGTAGTACCCCCTTACACAAAGGAGGTGATGCACTTGAACCTAATAACTACCGACCTATTTCAATTATATGTTCTATTGCTAAAGTTTTTGAAAAATTAATTTATAATCAATTGTCAAGTTATCTTAACAGGAACAATATATTGTCCCCCTATCAATCAGGCTTTCGATCCAATCACTCTACCTCAACAGCTTTGTTAAAACTAACTAATGATATTTTTTCTGCTTCAAATGATTCTAAACTAACAGGTGCTATCTTTATTGATCTGACTAAGGCTTTTGATTTGGTTGACCACTACCTCCTTTTGGACAAGCTCTATTCCATTGGTCTGTCTCGCAATGCATTGCTCTGGTTTAACTCCTATCTCCATAATAGAAAACAATGTGTTGTCATACAAGGTTCTAAATCTGACACAACCTTACAAAAATATGGTGTGCCACAAGGCTCAACTCTTGGTCCACTCTTGTTCTATATTTTTATCAATGACCTCTCCTCATTCTGCTCTGATTGTTGTGTCCAGCTCTATGCTGTTATACACATCGCAAACAGACACATTTCAAATTCAATCTACCTTGCAATCTGGCTTTAATTCTCTACAACACTGGCTGGCAGCAAATAAACTGTTACTCAACAAAACTAAATCTCACACCATGATTTTGGGCACTCAACAAAATATTAAAACAAAGTTCAAATCCTCTTCATATATGATCACCTGTCTTGATGGTACACCACTGAAAAAAGTTGAACACATAAAATATCTTGGACTCTGGTTAGACTGTGGACTATCATTTAAATATCACATTGATCACACCGTAAAGAAACTGAATTTTTGCCTTAGTGTCCTCTACAGATCTAAACACTGTTTTTCATCTGCTGTTAGGAAGAGACTTGCTTCACAACTCATATTACCAATTCTCGATAATGCAGATGTTGTTTATATGGTGGCCTCAAAAACAAATCTCCATCCTCTCAATACTGTGTATAATAGATTGTGTAGGTTTATCCTTGGCTGTCCTTTCACAACCCACCACTGTACAATGTATGAAACTCTTAACTTTCCCTCTCTCAATATAAGAAGACAGTTGCATTGGTATCACTTTATTTTTAAATGTATTTATTTCAACTACCCTCTTTACTTAAAGAATTTATTTGTACCAGTCTCGTCTCATTACATTTTAAGACATGCCTCTCAAATCTTTTTTTCTACTCCCACAGTCGGTAAATCTGTTGGTAAAATGGCTTTTGAGTTTAAAGCACCATTAGACTGGAACAATCTACCAGGAAATATTCGGTCAATTTCATCATTACCTGTGTTTAAAAATGCTCTTTCTTCTTATTATGCAAACTGCTGCAACTGTTTCAATTAATATCTTCTTATATATGTGTGTGTATGTATGTGTGTATATATTTATGTATGTATATATATATATATATATATATATATATATATGTGTATGTATATGTGTATGTATATGTATGTGTATATGTATATATATATATGTATATGTATTTTTATTTAACATAGTGTTTGGGGATGTGACTGCTGGATAAATAGATACAGTTAGATTGATATAGATGAATAGTTATAGATAGATAGATATTATTACTATACATATACAGTATGTATTACTATTATTAACATTATTATAATCCTGAGCTGATGATCTGTTGTTGTGCTCTGTTTGGAGCGCAGACGTATAATTCGTTATGTAATTGATGTCTTGCTGCAATTCTGCTGTGTTGTTTTTGTTTCTCCTGTGTTATTGTTGTTTCTGTGTTTATGTTCATTTGATGTGTGTTTGAAATCTGATTGTGTTGTGGACCCCCTCAAAAACGAGATGGTACATCTCAAGGGGTTATTCCCAATAAAGAAATTTCCAACAACATAATTGAACGTTGCACTTTGTTGAAGTTGTGTGCGTCCATGTATCCTATATGTAAGTTTGACTTTGTAGCCTACCTTGTCTTTATGTGTTTGTTATAGTTTAGCTTGCTCATAATTGTTACGAGCACTGTCACTTAATTAATCCAGCATGATGGTTAATGGTAGTGTTCGTGAACTGGTTTAGCATAAACTGCTAATGTACAAATTGCATGTTACAGGGTTTACCTTTACTCATTTTTGAGAGGTCTTTCATTACAGTAAGTGTACATGCTCTTGTATATCTTAGATTAAGCCAGTCGCATATCATTGCTTAAGAGGTTGCATTCTTACCGTTAGTTCCCAAGTTTCCGACAGTAAAAATCGTACCTTTCTGTGCAAACTATGACCTCCTGGAAAATTAGCAATTATTTAAAAAAATGAAAATGAGCTGAACTGAACTATGAACGAGTTCAGAATTTAAATGGTGAACTATGAACATGAACAATTCATATTTACTTGTATGAACTGAACTTTGAACTAGTTCATGAGAGGTGTGAACGTGCACAACACTGACACACACACACACACACACACATACACACAGACAGACACACACACACACACACACACGCACGCACACAGAAAATGTCTCTGATTAATGTGCTACTACGAGCTGCATTCCAAAGCATATTGTGCAGAATTATTGGGGAGTGAGTAATTCATTAATCCACTTGGCGGGTGTTGCCTGCTTGCTTCTTCTCTCTGTGTGTGAGCCCCTCTGGTGAAAAAAAGGCAGCTAGATGCGTCTCTTGCTCTCCTCTCTCTTCTCTAGCTCTCCTCTCTCTCCTTTCGCACTCTCTCACAGCCTGCTCCTGGCTGGGGGTTCTGAGGACGAAGCTGGAGTTAAAGAGATTGACTCGGCCCTTCAGACCTGATGAAATATAGATCACACATCCACACACTCACCGAGTAAAGATTGCTCATGAGAGAGATAGAGAGGGAGGATGGGTGCAGGAGGGTTGTGAGGTGGTGAGATGGGTATTAAACAATCCCTCCCCTCCTTCCTGTGGCTTTCAGAGTGGACAAACATTTGAGCAGGCTATAAATTGAATGACCTGTCGACTCATCCCACACAGAATGAGGGAAAGTGCCTCAAAGCATCTCTCTTTCTCTCTCTCTCGCTCTCTTCCCCCCTTTTTCTCTTTCCCTCTCCCTCTCTCTCTCTCTCTCTGTCTCTCTCTTTGTGCGAGTCTGAGTCTCTCTCCCTGTGTTTTTTAAAGTAGTTCACATCTGCTGATTTGACTGTGTGAGGTTACTGACACAGACACAAACACACGTGCACACAGTGGTCTAGTGGTACCTGGAGAAGTGGGTATACTCTTAATTTTGCAATTTTTTAAGCAGCCCATACAGGATAAACGCCCTATTTTGAGTAGTGGATATACGCAATGCTGACAAAAAAAAAAAGTGGGTATACTCCGTATACCTGCGTATAGCCTCGACTACACCATTGCGTGCACACATGTCATTTCAAGGTTAATAATGAAATGTTTGAGTGTGTTCATGTATGTAAGTATATCCTCCTGGGAACCAAGTACAATTAAGCAAATAGCTCAAAAGACTAAGAAGGTATGCATGAAAAATAAATGTCAACTGCAGAGGACACAAGTCTATGCGTTGGTTATCAGGAGGATACAACTGAGCTTTTGGTATGAACAGTGAGGGTGAATTCAGTGTGTGGTTGAGTGGGGGTTATATAGGCCTGTGTGAAACATGTTCTTACGTCTCTGATGTATTCCACACTGCTCCAGTCACTACATAATAGCTTCAGTCTCTTCCCTTCCATGTGTGACTCATGCAGTGTTCATTATCTCAACTAAAAGTGGATTGCCAAAATGGATTGTGGATTGTAAAAACACATTTGGCCTAAATCACTCTGAACATACAACTCAACTTAAACATAGGTCTGCATTCGATAAACATTCACACAAACTGTACTGTCGTCTCACGGCACTGGAGACTGCTACCTGGTTAAAGTGATGGGTGAAGGTTTCCCTTCAAGAGGGAGACCAGGGAAATCCTCCATTCATCACTTTAACCGTGCAGCAGTTTACAGTGT
>NC_137921.1:39871733-39939233 GCF_963457725.1 Sprattus sprattus | reverse complement strand
ACCTGGTGAGGAAATATCATAGTCTACACTACAACACCGCATTTTTCTTTTTAGTAAACTTGCTTGGTCTAAATCACAACTTACTTTGAACACGGATGTGCGTATGGCTTTCGGAGTCTAGCTGCTCAGGTGAAGTTGATTCACACCATTTTTTCTTCTTTTGCTTCCCTTTATTTTCCCTGGGTGGCTCCAGAGATGAATCTGACAGAGAAGACTCGAGGTCTTGGGGACTTTCGAATGAGCTCGAGATGTCACACTTTTTAAATTCTGAAAAACAATCAAGAGATATTTAAAAGCTGGAATTACCAAGGTTACATCATTAAATTAACCACTGCACAACAATGTCATCAGTATACCTGCTTGCTTCCTAATTTTAATTTTTTTTAACTATATATCCTGCATCAGGGCATGTTTCTTCGCCAGCTCCTCCTGGAAGGAGGCATCTATCTTCACCAGCTCCTCCTGGAGGTAGACCTTGTCTATTTTTGAGAAGTTCAAACATCTCCTCCCTCTCCATTTCAGCCTCCATCTTTATTTTAAGCACTGCAATTTCATTTATTGCTGTTGGAGCAAGCGCATCTGCAAAACAAAATTGCAGTGAAATACTCTTAGGGGAACTGAAAACAGTCTTGTGACCTTAGTATCGTGCATGGTCTGCACAAAGGGAGGGTGCACAGCTGGGAACGGCTCCCTTCTTAACATCTAAGAACAGATTATCTACCATTCATTTGGTTTTATTTTTCAATAGAACCTTGTCAGGTTTACCTGTTATTTCATGAGAAACCACAGCATGTTACTTATTTTAGTGAAACTTACACTCTCGGTTTAGTGAGGAGGTCAACTAGCCTATGTGCTGTTGCTCGCTCCCGCTGTTCGAGTGACTTCATGTGTTCGTTTTCTGCTCATTGCTGCAGGGACAGCATATTGTTAATATTAGCAAGTGAACCCGGTCAAGCACAGCACTTTTATCAATAAAGTTAGTTTGCTACAAACAGAATTAACCAGAACCTTAATATGTACCTTCCATATTTACCACACTTTCGATATTGAGACGTCAATCACACAAGGTCATCATATTCGATAGATTACTATATTAAGGAGCCTCCATTGTTAGCTAGATAGATACTTTAGCTAGCAAGCTAGTTTGACAAAGACAGTTTTTAAGGGGCAAGCCTACGCTTATTAACAAACCGATATTGTCTGGTCAAACATTTCAAAATCCTGTACAGCCAATACGAATAATCATATTGTAACATACGTCTGATAGAAGCAACTATCTGTAAACTCTTACCTACCTTCTTGAGCGTGCTCTCAGGTCTTAACGCTGTGACCATTTGCTTGACTGGTTGGTGGACAGATTTCATTGGTCCAAAAGTGCGCAATGTGATGTCAAAGGTTATGCTTTTTTTCATTTCTGCTACCATCAATATTTATTGTGTAGGGACATTTGTTTTGGAGTAGAAAAAGTTATTCAAAAGTTACAAATATTTAGTAGTAAAACCACACTTTCTGAAAGCAAAAATCACCTATGTATAGCTAAGCTAACAAATAGGTTTACAAGGTTCAGAGTTCAAAAGTCTTGTTTTTGTTTAAAGTCTGAGCACCTCTGAAAGTAGGTTTTGTAAGGGTACTTTTATACTTAATTTAAATTAAAAAAGATTGTACTACATTCCTTTTCCACTCATATCATTATTGCTGAGAAATGTAGTAAAATATGTTTTCAGAAAGTGTGGTTTTACTACTTAATATTGGTAAAGTCACTGTTTCTACTCAAAACCAATGTACGTAGAAAAAAAAGATTGATGGTAGCAGAAATGAAAAAACATTAAAATAAAAAAGCATAACCTTTGACATTGCGCGCTTTTGGACCAATGAAATCTGTTCACCAACCAGTCAAGCAAACGTCGATGGTCACAGCTTTTAGACATGAGAGCACGAGACATGAGTGTTTTTGCCCTGCTGGAAAAAACACTTCTCAGAGTTGGGGAACATTGTCAGAGCAAAAGGAAGCAAGTTTTTCTTCCGGGACAACGTTGTACTTTGCCTGGCTGAGGTTTGTAAAAGACCATAAGGATTGAACCAAAGCGGACTGGAGGGTCTTCTAGTTCGTCTTCTCTGATGAGTCCAATTTTCAGCTTTGCCCAACACATGGTCGTCTGATGGTTAGACGGAGACCTGGAGAGGCCTACAAGCCACAGAGTCTTAGCCTGGCCGTTACCAGACTGTGACTCCATTGCATTCCGTCAGTCAGTCTGGGCCAACCCAATGCATTTTGGTTTCCGAGATGGGCGGGTGCTTATCTTGAGGTTTAAAATCATTGGAGTTCCCTTAACCAATCAGCAACGTTTAGTAAGCATTCGGTAGATTAAACTCTTCCCAAAGCGAGTTGGGAGAAGAGCTACGACGTCCTTTCCAATCATAAAACTTACAAGAAAGTACTCTTGTTCTCCTTTTAATTTTCTGATGTTCTCGAGATTTGAGACAACTTCTCCGATAGCTTTTCGTGTCTCTTCCTCCGTAGCAATTTTTGCTATACTGTTAAACTACAAACTCGGCTGGACTACATGCAACTCGGCAAGGCGAGTTTTGCGTCACAGCTCTGAACTGTTCGCTGATTGGTCCGGCAAAATTTGGAGTTCTGGAAACGATTGTCAATGGGGCTGGGCCAGACTGAGTATGAGCTTGAAATCAATTCAGGCGGAAATACGTAGGCTGGTGTCACCAGGCTAACAGAGTCTTGCACCTACTGTGAAATTGGACTCATCAGAGAAGACGAACTTAGAAGAACCTCCAGTCCGCTTTTTTCAATCCTTATGGTCTTTTACAAACCTCAGCCAGGCAAAGTACAACATTGTCCCGGAAGAAAAACTTGCTTCCTTTTGCTCTGACAATGTTCCCCAACTCTGAGAAGTGTTTTTTCCAGCAGGGCAATGCTCCATGCCACACAGCCAGGCCAGTAAAGGTGTGGATGGAGTACCACCAGATCAGGACCCTGTCATGGCCAGCCCAATTTCGAGACCTGAATCCCAAAAAAAAACCTCTGAAATGTGATCAAGAGGAAGATGGATGGTCACAAGCCATGAAAAGAAGCCGAGCTGCTTGAATTCTTGCGCCAGGAGTAGCATAAAGTCACCCAACGGCAATGTGAAAGACTGGTGGAGAGCATGCCAAGACACATGAAAGTTGTGATTTTAAATCAAGGTTATTCCACCAAATATTGATTTCTGAACTCTTCCTAAGTTAAAGCATTAGTATTGTGTAGTTTAAAAATGAATATGAGCTTGTTTTCTTTGCATTATTCGAGATCTGAAGACACTGCATCTTTTTTGCTATTTTGACCAATTGTCATTTTTCTGCAAATAAATGATCTAAATGACAATATTTTTATTTGAAATTTGGTAGGAATGTTGCCAGTAGGTTATAGAATAAAACAAAAATGTACATTTTACTTTAACACATACAAATAAATAGTAAAACCAGAGAAACTGATAATTTTGAAGTGGTCTCTTAATTTTTTCCGCGGCTGTACATGTAGTTAAAAAAAAAAAAAAAATTAGGAAGCAAGCAGGTATTTTTCTACTGATGACATCGTTGTGCAGTGGTTAATTTAATGATGTAACCTTGGTTATTCCTGCTACTAAATATTTCTTGATTGTTTTTCAGAATTTAAAAAGTGTGAAATCTCGAGCTCATTCGAAGTCCCCAAGACCTCGAGTCTTCTCTGTCAGATTCATCTCGGGAGCCACCCAGGGAAAATAAAGGGAGCAGCAGTATAAGAGTAGCAATATAAAAAAGACAAGAAAGCAACCTGTAACAAATTGTAAGGAAGAGAGTATTAATATGTTTTTTCAGTGAAAATAAGTGAGGGCAGCTTTGCTTTGCTTTCTTTAACCATACAAAACCATTTGAGGCAAATGCTTTCACATTAGTTTCAGTAAGAACATAATGTTTTTCATAGTAATGAAGGTTTCTGTATAAAATGCAATGAGAGGGTGTGCTGTGGCTTTAAAAAAGAAAGCATTTGAGATATGTTGATGTTGCTTTGCTGGAATTTACCATCAAGTTCTGATTGGTGTTTTGATTAACTTTTTCAGGTATATGAACATATACCTTTTTCTTCTTATGCCTCTTTCTGTTTAGCAAGGAACACCGAAGGAGTTATTTTGAGATATGTGGCCGCCCGGGAAGCCTTCAAGAATGGGAATCCATTTGATGCTGTAGGGGTGGATCGCAACACGGTGGCCGTTGTGGCTGTGCATTACAACATTTCATGCCTCACATAATTAATAACTTGTCTACAGCAAGTTTGTTGCTATCAATGCTCTGTGCTATGTTCAGCAAGTGCTGTATTACAAATAAAAGGGTTTTCATCTGTATCCTGCACTGTAAAAAAAAAATCTGTAAAAAAACAGTAAATTACTGGCAGCTACGGCTGCCAAACAAAAACCGCAAAATTAAAGTAAAACATCCTAATTCAAATAAAGTGCAAAAACCCTATATTTACAGATATTTCCATTTAAGGATTTGCAGAGAAAAACTGTTTTTTTTATAGATTTTTCCTCAATTAATACAATCAAACACCATTAATAAAGTTACAGCCCTAACAGTTTAGCAGAGAAAAACTGTTATTGTACAGATTCTTCCTAATTTATTACGAGCAAACACCTTTTATTAAGTTAGGGTACTAAAAGTATAGCAGAGAAACACTGTTATTTTACAATGTTTTCCTCGATATTTAAGATTAAAAACCTTCAATAAAGTGGCAGCCCTAACAGTTCAGCAGAGAAAAACTGTTATTTTACAGATTTTTGTATCTATTATTAATATCGAACACTTTCAATAAGGTGACAGTACTACAAGTTTAGCAAAAAAAGCTGTTATTTTACAGATTCTTCCTAATTTATTACGAACAAACACCATTCATTAAGTCAGGCTTCTTTAATTAAGATTAAAAATCTTCAATAAAGTGGCAGCCCTAACAGTTCAGCAGAGAAAAACTGTTATTTTACAGATTTTTTTATTATTAATATCGAACACTTTCAATAAAGTGACAGTACTACAAGTTCAGCAAAAAATAGTTATTTTACAGATTCTTCCTAATTTATAACGAGCAAACACCATTCATTAAGTCAGGCTTCTTTAATTAAGATTAAGCACCTTCAATAAAGTGGCAGCCCTAACAGTTTTGCAGAGAAACACTGGTATTTTACAGATTTTCCCTCATTTATTACAATGAAACACCTTCAATTAAGTGACGGCAATTCACATTTAGCAGAGAAACTGTCATTTTCCAGATTGCTCCTACATTTTTATGATCAAACACATTCAATAAAGTGCTGACACATGCTCAAGATTGTAAAATGATGGTTTTATTTTGGAAGACAATTATTTCAAACATTGACTTGCAGGGTTTGTGATTGAAGAGTTTCAGGTGATGCAGAGTTTATTGACTGAGTACAGACGGGGAACAGGACACAAACAGAGTATACAAATCAACGAAGGGTTAACAGACAGAGTTCTAACACAAAGATCTAGGAACGTGAACTAAAGATCACACAGAGTCTCACTCTGGCTACTGTGCGCAAGGGCAGAGAACAGAGGTACACGGCTACAGGCCGGACAAGACAGTCACATTACTCCCGGTGCCGTATGCACGGCACTCTGGATAATGCAGTCCCAAAAGTCTGCCGGCACCAAAATGGCTGACTCGGAAGCCAGCAGACAGGGAGCTTGCGGGGCTGGACGCCCACGGACAGAGAGCTTGCTGGGCTGGAAGCCAGCTGACAATGGGGTTGTAGTTGCCGGTGGCCGGAAGGCGGAATCCCAGGGACGTAGAGTGGGCCACAGCGCTAGAAGACTTGGGCAAAGGTTTCACCCTTGTAGCGACGAGACCAAACACGGAGTGAGGGGAGTGCAGGTTATATATAGGAGTGAATCAGGTGTGTGTGCTCATGTGATTTGGGACCTGAATGCAGTGCAGCTGGGATGGTGAATGATACTGATGACATGCAGCTGAGAGCATGAGTGAGAGTGAAACAGGTGTATGTGCTTGTGTGATTGAAGGGGGCGTGGCCAGAGCGGAGCTCAGCAGGAACATCACAATAGCCTCTACCCACAAAAGTTAAAACATTTGACTTCAGACTCATATTGAACTACATGGAGTGAGTCAGTCCATTGCAAAGTCATTTCCCCCTTGTCTCGTCTTTATTGTTCTGCATTGCTCTGGGCCAGCCAGATCCAAGGTTAGGTCAGGTCAAAAGTATTGGGACACCTGATCATCACACATATATGAGTTTCACGCACATCTCATTCCAAAACTACTCTATAACAGTTGCCTCTCTTATAGGAAGTCTTTCCACAAGATTTTGGAGTGGGTCTGTTGGATTTAGTGCCCATTCAGCATTAGGGAATTTGGACAATGCTCTTGTGTGACTAGACCAGGCTTGCCGATGCCGTTAGAATGGGTCCCAAATATGTATAGTGGTGTTTAGTTCAGGGGTGGCTTGATTTTAACCGAATGAACAAAGTGAGTCTGTGACGGGGCACCTGTGTGACCCACCACTGCAGCCTGTAGGCTGCTGTTTTTGTGGACTGGGTGAAGGTGTTTTGGTGTGTGTGTGTGTGTTACATGTTTGATGTTCATGTCTTTGTTCAGTTAAAATCAGCACACATTCAATGTCTTGTCTCTGAAATTTTCTGTTTATTTAGTTTAACAATAATCATATTGTCATATTTCATACCGTTTGTCAACCGGTGTTTAGTGTCTAAGTTTGTGTTGTGAAGATGGCGCGATACATGGAGTTTATGTTTAATGAGATTTGGCTGCTTTATTATGTGTCGGCTATGCCGGCACCAAGCCTAATTGCTACCATGTGTAGTCTGTGTTTCCTAGTTGATTGGGAGTTTGATTGTTTAGGTATGGCTGCTGTGAGCCACAGGTGTTGGTGCCTTGCTGATTGACACACCTGAAATCAATGATTGGTATGAGCCAATTCAAGGTGCTTGTCAAGGCTACTTAAACTTACCTTTGTTCTTTGTTCAGGAAAGTTGCCAGTTTAATAGGACGTAAGTCCTTGGAGCACTCACGATGGGCTAGTTACCTTGGTCCTTTTATTTGCTTTTGTTTTGTTTCGTAGTGAGAGTGATCGTGTTTAATAAGGACTCTCACTGACCAGTTAATGGTCCTTTTTATACATGTGGTCTTATGTGAATTGCTTATTTGTTGGTGGCTTCATGCATTTGTCCTTAGTGAAAACTGTATTTTTTATATTGATTTAGTATTGTCAGTGTTTTAACTGCCTTTGTGCCTTATTTGGGTTAATAAAAATACCCATCTTTCTAACATCTTCAACCTCCTGAGTCCTCTTATGAGTAACATCTTGCTCTAAGCGTGAAGGCTATCCCGACCTTTTACAGAGTCTTATCTTATCAGGATAACCCAATCAGCCAGCAAGATACGGGAACCTGTAACTAATATCATAGGTTGACTGACCTGTCAGTCTGACACAATGCGCGCACCCAAGACTATTTTGTTGCTATCATATGTCCATGGTTGCTATGGTAAACTCTGCTAAGTCTGTGCGTGAAAAACATAAACTAATACTTTCCTTGACTGGTCCACACATGTGTCAATCATGACTGTAGACCAATGAGATGCAAAGATATCTGAGTGCACAACAGAGAAGGTGGGATGTAATCAGTAATTCACGTGCATTTGTTTTGCCGTTTAGCCACGCAAGTTTTAGACAGTTCTATAACGAAATGCAGTTGTACAACGAAACACATTTATTCTACATCATCATGGCTTCTAAAAATAAAACAGTGAATCAGCCCCCAAAAAGATTGTTTTTATGGGGTAACAGCAGCATTGAAAGAGCTTCAACCGTTGGATGACGAGAAGATTGAAATAGAGTCTGGTAGAATCAGAAAGCAGCAAAAGTCACGGAAGAGTATATGGAGAGATCACCGATTATTTATCTTCTAACTTTTGATTGGGATGAGATATCAGTTCCATTTGTTCAGGTGATGGCATACCCTTGGGGGCACACAATTTTATGACATAACTGGCCATTTCAATTCATTTTCCCACTTAAATCCACAGTAATCTAGATGCAAAAGGAAAAAGAATTAGGGGGCGCCTATATTTTGGGAAGGTTATCAACATCTTTCTAAAATTTGAGATAACATATATGGTACTCTAAAGGTATTTTATCATAGCTTGAGGGGCACTTTTGTAACATCAAATTGAAATTTGCCATCATACTATACTTAAGACTCAAAAGTAGGCCTTTACATTTGGGCATGGAATTTTAGGTAGAATTTGCCAAAAAACATCAAGGTTCTAACAGGTTAATGAAAATGGGTTTGCTGAATTTTTGAGGAATTCACTGTATGGATAATAATGTAATGGAAAAATTATGTATAAATAATACAGTTATTTTCTGTAAAAAAAATAGAAATCCATGTAATTTGTCATTATTGGCATTATCCTTAAAATAGCAGTCGTGTTTTTAATTTATAGTTAACCTCCATTATTATACGTAGTTTTGTATACAATTTCATAAAACAGAAAACCACTGTAAAAATGTAGAGTTATTAACTGTAAAATTAGGTTGTTTTTTTACAGTGTGTTGTATTTACTGTCAGAGCACTAATTTGTTTTAACAAGTTCATAATGTCTTATCTTATAATAATCTTATATCTGTTCATAACAACACTACCCTTTTGTCACTTTACTTAAAGCTGACAAAGTCCAATTATAGAATCTTATATCTGTTCATAACAACACTACCCTTTTCTCACTTTACTTAATGCTGACAAAGTCCACTTATAGAATCTTATATCTGTTCATAACAACACTACCCTTTTGTCACTTTACTTAAAGCTGACAAAGTCCACTTATAGAATCATATGGCAGTTTATCATATTCTATGTCTGTATAGCTGCCTAGTCACTATACTAATAAACCATTAATGAATATGCATTATATATCACAAAGGTGGTTACGATGTGCCGTGAAGACCTACGTACATAGTTATAATGAGTGCTACAATGACTTATAGCTACTTTTTGAAGGCATTATGAACGTTCTTATAGGGCCTCATATATGCAGGCTTCATAGGATTCATGATGACACACAAACTTATGATCACATATTTATAATGCATCATTCTATCTTGGATTATAACCATTTATAATGAACTGACATAATGTATCAGAGCGGTGGTTTTGAGTCATTGTGGAGATGCTATACATAGTTATAAAGAGTGCTACAATGACTTATAGCTACTATTTAACATCATCATTAATGTCCTTATAGGACCTTATAAAGGCAGGCTTCATAGAAAGTGATAACCTACAGATAGACTGACGATCACATATTTATAATGCATTATACCGCCTTTAATTATAACCATTAATAATTAACTGATATAATGTATCATAAAGGTGGTTATGAGTCATCATGAAGACATTATACGTAGTTATAGCGATTGCTACAATGACTTATAGCTTCATTATAAGTCATTATTAAGGCCCTTTTAATGCCCTTATAGGGCCTTATAATGCTGGGCTTCATAGAAAGTGTTACCGATCTGGCTCACGCTCTTGCTTTGATAGTCGCTCCCCCACTGTTTAAAGCTTGCAGGGCCACTGCACTGCACACAAGTAGTATGTATAGCAAGTATTAAAAAGCATTGCATGGATGTGAAACATAAAACTGTGTCAACAAAATGTATTTATTTAGCATATATAGTATATGCATCATAAATATGTATGAATTGTTAAAATACAAGTTGCTTAGTAGTGTTGCTACAATAATACTAATAACACAATGCCACTGAATATTGTCAAAGGGTTGGGATAATTTGATACATTCCCTGCGTGTAGCATTTAATAAAACCAATACGCCATGCTACGTGCTCTAGACAGCTCATCTTTAGCTCCCCTCCCTTCAATACCACAGTCAGCTCCATTGAATGTTTCCCTTTTTTGAGAATGGTTGGAACTTCAGACGCATCAAAGACTAGGACAGGAGAAAGGGATGGGAAGGCCTGTCGTGCTTAACATGCATCTCTGTGACTCCGTGACAATTCTCCTCTCCTGAACATTCTTTCATTATGTTTACTGTCAATGAACACCATGGAAACAGCCACATCAAAAGCTGCCAAATGTGTGGCAGGCAAAACAACCTCAAAAGAATGTTTGGTGGCTTTACATGTGCAAATGTCAACAAGTATTTTATCTATTTTTAGATTCATTCAGATTATTCTTCATTACATTTTTGACATGCTTAGAATGCTAGACAGCTTTAACATCAGATATGCAATTATACACTCAGTTGCCAGTTTACCCGGAACTGAGCTAAAGCTAATGAAGTCTAATACAGCAGTCCTGCAAGAAATCTTGGCTTTGTGAAGGTTATAATATCCAGTGTTTGTCTAAACTAATTTCAAGGGCTTTGGATTCAGCTCTGTGTTCATTTGGGAAGCTGCATTGGGGGAGCTATTGAATGGTGAGCGTAAGTCTGTCCCCCATCAAATTAAATTGGAGCCTTGCACGACTGAAATATCTGTCTGTAGGCGTAACCAAGATGGCTGCCGAGCAGGCAGACATGCCTGAAAGGGCTCTGACTGCATTCAGACAGCATGGTCAGCTTCTTCGGTTTCGGCACCACAGCTAGCCAGGCTGCATTTAGACAGCATGGTCAGCTTCTTCGGTTTCGGCACCACAGCTAGCCAGGCTGCATTTAGACAGCATGGTCAGCTTCTTTGCTTTCGGCACCACAGCTAGACAGGCTGAATTCAGTCCTATTTCAGCACCATGGACAGTTGCCCACGGCACTCCCAGGCAAAAAGGGTTCCATTTCACACACTTTTGAGAGCAGCCGTTTGAAAAGGGAGAGACAGCTCTGAGCATGGGTGAAAGACAGACAGAGTGGGTGAGGCGGAGAGAGTATGTGTGTGTGTGTGTGGAAGAGAGAGAGAGTTTGTGAGAATGAGTGTGTGTGTGTGTGTGTGTGTGTGTGTGCCTGGGTGTTAGAAGGAGGGAGAGAGAGAGAGAGAGAGAGAGAGAGAGAGAGAGAGAGAGAGAGAGAGAGAGAGAGAGAGAGAGAGAGAGAGAGAGAGTGGGTGTGTGTGTACATGTCTGTGTTGTGTGTAAGGTTCCCTACCTTACTTTCTTGAGTGGGAGAAAAAAAGTTTGTGAGTTCAAGTCTGACTGTTTTTTATCAAAGACAAAAATAAATAAAACAGAAGCAGATTTCATAGAATCCCTTGACAGGATGACACATCACCCCCAATGGAAGGCTAAGTTACTTTTTCATTAAAGGAAATGAGATTTTCCTCATGTCCAGGTCTCTCTGCGTGTGTGTGTGTTTGTGGAAGTCTCTCGTTCTCAGTTGCAACCCTATGCTTGCCTGGAGCGTTAAGACAATGTTGACAAAACTTGAGAAGAATCTTGAGAGAATGCTTCACGGAATTGCTGTAGTGTGAGAGGCAGTAGGTCTGTGATTGCTTTGATAATTGGGATAATTGCAGGTGTGTGTGTGTGTTTGTGCGGCACCTTCTGGCTGGCCCTTTTAGAAGGCCACCTTTGTTTAGTTTTTTTTCTTTTTTTTTTCAAAGCACCTTTGAATGTTCAAGTTCACATAAGCTCAAAAACCTTCATGGAAGGAGATGAGACCTTGGAAATACCCAACGGCCTTCTCTGTTCTCAAAAGCTTACAAAGCCTTTTAAGACTGTGAAGGTGAAAGACATTTGTTCATTATCTGTTAAGAGGTATTTTAGATGTACAACGAAGCTGTAAACACAGACAGACACACAAAACACACTCACACGTGCACACAAACGATTCTTGTTAGTCCTTGCTGATTTTTTTTTTAAAAGGGAGTAATATTTTTTAACAGCTTCTTGTTTTCTAAACCCACTCCCTGCATGTGAAAGGTAGAGAATTCTGAATACATTCATTTTATCGTGAAATAATTCGTTTAATGCTTTTTCATCTCTGTGCCTTTCCAATCAGTTAATTTGAGATCTGTCATTTGGCATGCTAAACATTCTCGTCACTCGTAGCCATGCGACTAGTTTAAGGAAAGGAAATAAAGAAAAGCATTCTTAATGAATGCAAACCCACTCTCACACCTAGGCACAATGCATAGTACTGATCTACAGTATACACATACTACTTCAGGGAGAGAGAAATGGAGATTGACACAAAAGACAAATATACCAAAAGGGGGGAAAAAATAAGGGAATTAAAAAAAAAAATGATGTAACATTCATGCATGTAAATTCAGAGAAAGGCATAAGGGTGGAGAGAAAAGAAAGGGAAACAGTGGGAGGAGAGAAAGATGGAAATAGATGGGGAGAGTGAGAGATACCAAAGACAGCAGTCACATTCAGCAGTCATCACATTTTTTGAAAAGAATAAATTGCAAAGTAGCACTGTTAAATAGGACACCTACATGTAAACAGACAGACAAGGGAGACAAAAAGTTAGAAAGCCAAGTGGGATAAAGATGGAGAGAGAGAAATAGAGAGAAAGAGAGCGTCTCAAAGGCTTTGTAGTGTGAACAAAGACCAGAGACAGCAGGACGACGACCCAGTCCCAGGCAGAGCCGAGAGCCGAGAGCCGAGAGCCGAGACTGGTTTGATCCTCTGAGAGCAGCAGCAGTGTGAGGAGTTCTGGACTGGGCCAAACTAACAGGGCCTGACTGTATCCCCTCCGAGGCCAAACTTCTCTCAAGCATGAATATGAAATAAAATTATAATGTTGGAAACGCGCACACACACACACACACACTCAAGCTTTTTGGCTTCATCACAATCCAGCACAAGTTATGAATAATTACAGCACATTAATTATGCTTTAATTCCACTTCTCAAGCACTGATACCAATTTCCCAGCAGGCTTTGAACTAAACTTTTTCATTATGGTGTTTTATAAAGCACTGGAGATGGTGTCACTGAAGTTGTGAGTTAATTTGCTGCGAGTTAGAAGACTTTAGCTGACTGGGAAACGGGGAAGCTCCTTGGAGATTACATCTTGTCCAATTCTCCCACATGAGACTTATTTTAAACCTCACCTGAGACCTGACCTGCATGGAAGCTGAACACACACGCAGTCACTCACACACACACACACACACACACACGCACCCACACAATTTTGTATTCCTCCCAAGGACATAGGCCTCCTTCTCTGTACAATTGTGGAATGATTTTGCTCTTGATCTTTATCCACCCCAGGCTCAAAGTGTCAGACAGCGAGAGTTTACATTCGCACACACACACACACACACACACACACACTCTTTTTCTCTCTGTCTCTCTCTCACACAAAGAGACACACACACACACACACACACACTCAAGGGTGTGCGCACACACACACACACACACACACACACACACACACACACACACACACACACAGGCAATCTCCAACTGCTTACATCTTTTTTCATGTCTTCTGCTTTCTGCTGCACTCCATTAAATCAGCTCCTTATTTTTTTTTCTGTCTCTGTCTGCTTCTCCATCCCTCCATTTCCTGGTCTGATCCCGTCTTCATCTCCACCTTCACACTCACACACCTTTTTCCACCTCCTCCGTCATAAGCCACACCTTCAATTCGGCTCCATCTCCTCCGCTCACTACCTCCTCTGCTGCTCCTCACATCTGCTCCCACCTCACACACAGCTGTTCCATCTCCATGCCACACCTCCACAGGCCATCTCCTTATCTAGTCATATTCCCTCCTGAACCTCCCAAACCTGCTCCATCACATCCCTCTACCAGCTCCCCACACCCTCCTCATATCTGCCTCTGCCTCTGCCTCTTACATGTAATCTAAGATGTGCTGAATGGGAAAGTGCATGTGTGCGTGTGTGTGCGCGTGTGCATGTGTGTGCGTGTGTGTGTGTGTGTGTGTGTATGGGTGTATGCATGCGTGTGTGTATGCACGCTCATTATAAATGTGTGTGGAATGTGTGTGTATGTGTATGAATGTGTGTTTGTGTGTATATATGCGTGTGTGTGTGTGGGCGTGTGTGTGTACGCACGCTCGTTATAATTGTGTGTGGAGTGTGTTGTGTGTATGCTGAGCGTGATGTGCGGACTGATTGCTCATCTACACACCTAAAACCTGCACCACCAGCAAAGATGGTTAACTTTTGCATTAAATGCTTGCCCCCCGATGAAGAGAAGAATGGCATTTTAATTAATCTTAAATGAGGAGCTCCTTTCAGAGGGGCCTAATTAAAAAGCCCACTCTTAAGCTAGTCTCACGGCAATCTATGTCATCACCTACCAAATCCACACACTGACACACACACACACACCATACACACATACTCACTCCCACACTCACCTCCCTACGGGGTTGCACAAACACCTGCCTTAATTAGAGCCCACACGCAGTCTTGTTAAATCGTGAGGCATTAGGAAGGGATCGAGACAAATAAAGTTACACTCTTAGACATTTGCACTCGTGCCATTCTCCCTCTCTCTCTCTCTCTTTCTCTCTCTCTCCTAGGAACCATCACTGGGTCTGCATTAAGGCAGTATAACCGGATACCACAGTTAGGAGGTAAAACAGAGGTACTGTTATCCGTTATCCGTACATCGATGTCTGTTCTTTTTTGCCTTCTGTGATGCTTGTATGCTTTTAACAGGCTTCATAACCTGTCAGAGGTGTTTTTAGAAAATGCTGGATGGAAGAGGAACGCGAGTGGACGGTTTCTGACGGACAAGCTGTAGTAAAGGGGGCGCTCTTCCCCTTTTTCAGGTGGGGTCAGTGTGGGTGTGGGAAGGGTCTTGCTCTTGTTTTTCCAGAGAGATCACATTTTCTATAAAAGGTTGAGTGGATGGGCATGAAGTCGTATTTCTATATCCGTGGTTCATTGCATTTTTTTATGTGAGGTAACTGACTGGTTAATGGATTCGTTCATTTCTTTGTCTATAAAGACAAATGATCTTGCCGTAACACAAATGTCAGAATCTGTACTGGCACTTCAGCAACGCTAAATTGAGACAATTATTTCAGGCTTGACACCATAACAGAATAAAAGCAATCTAATTCAAGCTATGCTAACTTGTGCTGAAGGGCAGGAATGTATGTGTAGTACTCTCAGCATGTACGTGTGCACACCGACGTTCACAACAAATACAAACAGACAAAAACATTTGTCTTTTCCTGAGAAAGACTGCGGTGGCTCCTGAATAGGGTGAAACTCTACCGTCATGAGTGGCTTCCAAAAACTTCCACTCAAAACAGGAACTCACTCACAGACAGACCCTGGCACCATGACACTCATGGATTACTATCTTTATGTAGAGTTATATTATGTATTGCCATAGTTACAGTTTATAACCATATCTCTCTCTATAGTTGTTTCTTTATCTATCCCTCTCTTTACCTGTGATTTGCCCCCTGGTTTGTATAACCTGCTCTTAGTGAGGAAACCCCTTTCTCTCTCCACTGCCCCTTGTTTGCAGGGACAACATGGTGTGTCACATCGGTTGCCAGGCTTGCCTGGGTAAGCTGCGTTCTCTGTTCAGGTTGCACTAAATGAGTCTCTTCCTGTATTTGCTGGCCTCGCGTCCCTGAGCTTTGGCTGAGTCACCACCGCGCCATCAGGTAGATTGCTATGGCAACGGGACATCTCCAAAAATAGTTCTAGGGTGGTTTGTTTGATCGTCATTGATGTGAGTATGTAACACAGTTTGACCAGCAAAAGTAGGTATGGAATCAGATCAATGCCATAAATATTTTGTAATCTGTAATATAGATTTTGTATCGGTAATATAGATTTTGTATATGTGAAACCATCTACACAGCCAATCAGCGCTTTTGGCAGATTTTCTAAAGCACCAATCAACACATTGTATCCTGTACTGACTAGCCAATCAGCGCTAGCTTGCTGGCAACTGCTGGCCTGGGAGAGTTGAGTGAAACGGTATGCAGCAGTTATGGATCAGAGACCGAGAAATGGCGCAAGTAAGAAGTCCTATATTTGGAGTTGTAAAACGCACAATCACAGTCAGTGGTTTTCACTCCACACTTCGTTCCACCTGTTTCAAAGATCCTTGTCGTTGTATGGAAGATATTAGGATCTGCTTTTGTAGCTAACGAAAGCTAACATTAGCATTTTCGTGACAGATCTCCTATTCACATTTAATTAAGTTAACCATGAACAGTATTCATATGACCCATTATCACGATGAGAACATTGGCAGAAAGACTGCTATTGTCTTGTTCTCCAGACACATGCAAAGTGGTGGTTGGCGTATACCGTTAAGTGCATATGCATCCTCAACAACTGGATAATGACCAGCCTGATTTCAAAACCACCTTGCAATGTCATTTTCGTTTCTTTTCATGGCACTTTGGGTTAGCCTATTTGTAACCATTTTCTGAAGTCCTTGAAAACGCTTTATTGTGTATTTTGTGTTGAAGCGAGTTTAATAGCGTCTCAGTGGAAGAGATATATGAGGAAGCAAGCTGGAGTTCTCGCCACACTTTCATTAGATTCTATATGTTAGATGTGGCTGAGACCAATTTCTTAGTTACAATGCGTTCTGCAGCCAAGCGATCTCTGAATCGCCAGAGCCTAAGATTAACTAAATAGTACAGGTGTTCATCAGCTCTTACGTGGTAGAAGTCAGTGGACAGAGCCCTAAACGTTGAAAGGGATGCACCGATGCATCGGCCGTACATCGGTATCGGCCGATGTTTGCCTCTTTTAATGTAATCGGCCTATCGGTAATAAACTTGACTTTCACCGATGGTACTGGCCGATGTTTATGGCAGGCAGTTTTTAAAGAAAAATATTGTATTATATTCGTTTTAATCTTGATTTTATATGGCATTCCCTAAGGGTTTATGCTTGTGTTTTGTAAGGCTGCATTGCAAGCATCTGTTTACAGTTGAAATGATGTCTTGATGCCTGGTGATATTATATTAAATAAAGTTTAGTTAAACTAAAGATTGTTTCATAAATCTGATTGAATTTGTGCTCATTCAAAGTTAAGAGTGAAAAAGGGCTGACATAATTTAACACATTGCTGTTTAGATAATGATTTCATTATTTTCCTGGCACAAAAGGATGAATGAATAACAACAAAAACAAAATAAACAAATATCGGTATCGGTATCGGCTAGATTGTTGTTTTGAACATCGGTATCGGTATCGGCCAAGAATTTCCATATCGGTGCATCCCTACAAACTTTGGAGTATTAAAAATAACTCTGTAGGCTGATGATCTCCAGAGCCTGCGGAGAGTTACGAGTTTTGTGCCGAGGAAAACTACACGTTGCTGGCTAACCCCAGATTTCTCCCTAGGCAGAACTATTGAATAATGAGCGGACCAGCAGTTGCCAGCAAGCTAGCGCTGATTGGCTATTCAGTACAGGATACAATGTGTTGATTGGCGCTTTAGAAAAATATGCCAAAAGCGCTGATTGGCTCTTTAGAAAGGAGTAAAACAGTGCCAAAAGTAAATTTGTAATTCGTAACTGGAATCCGTAATGCGTATTTGAAATCCGTATCCGTATCCGTAATGCGTAACTGAAATCCGTATCTGCAGATAGATTTTGAAAGTGAAGATAGTTTTTGAAAAGTGTAGATACATTTCGTATTTGAAATCCGTATCTGTCAAAAGATTTTGAAAGTGAAGATAGTTTTTGAAAGTGTAGATACATTTCGTATTTGAAATCAGTATCTGTACATAGGTTTTGAAAGTGTAGATGGTTTCACAGATACAAAATCTATATTACAGATACAAAATCTATATTACAGATTACAAAATATTTATGGCATTGATCTGATTCCATAAGTAGGGGACTTAGATGGATAGATAGATAGATGGATACTTTATTAATCCAGAGGGAAATTTAGGTCATCCAGTAGCTTATACACAAATACACTTATACACCTCACCGACACATATACATAGGGAGAAAAAAATATTCACGCAGAGGGTTTACAGATACAGGAATGGGTACAGAATGCAATGATTGTGACAGTGTTGGTATGTTGGTGTCCAGGAGGGACGTGTTCTTGTGCTGCTGGTGTGGATAGTCCAAAGAAATAAAGTGAACTTGTGCTTGTGTGGACCGATAGTGCAAGATAGGGTTCTTGTGCTTATGTGTGTGTGTGTGTGCGTGTGTGTGTGTGTGTGTGTGTTTGGAAAGTGCAAAGAGCAAAGTTATAGTGCAGGATATATATTGTATATAAGTGGCAAGATGAGATACGATGAGCAGGGGAAGGCAGACTGAGGTAGACCCATGCAACCTCCCCCTACCCTTCTGCGTGGCGTTATAAAGCTGAATGGCCCTGGGGACAAAGGACTTCCTCAGCCTGTCCGTTGAGCATGACAGTGACAGGAGTCTGCCACTGAATATGCTCCTCTGTCCGTTGAGAGTACTGTGTAGTGGGTGGCGGACATTGTCCAAGATGGTCAGCAACCTACTCAGGGTCCTTCTCTCCGCCACTGTTGTTAGGCAGTCAAGTTCAGTGCCAACAACAGCTCCCGCCTTCCTCACCAGCCTGTCCAGTCGCCCTGCATCCCTTTTCTATATGCTGCCACCCCAGCACACCACAACACAAAAAAGGACCCTGGCATCAACAGACTGGTAGAACATGCGCAGGAGTTTGTTGCAGACATTGAAATACCTCAGCCTACTCAGGAAGTAGAGCCGGCTCTGGCCCTTCTTGTAGATTGCATCAACTTTGGATGACCAGTTCAGTTTATTGTCCATATGAACTCCTAGGTATTTGTAGGTGCTGACCACCTCCAAATTGACCCCCTAGATCGAGACTGGTAGCAGAGGAGGCTGAGACTTCCTAAAGTCCACTACCATCTCCTCGGTCTTAGTGGTGATCAGCTTCAGGTGGTTGTGCCTGCACCACTGCACAAAGTTGTCCACCAGGCCTCTGTACCCACCCTCCTGTCCATCCCTGATACATCCCACAACAACAGAGTCATCAGAGAACTTCTGAACTTATGCTTGACTCATGGTTACTGAATTTTTAAAAGGGCCTGAGTAATGGTTATCACATATTTTGGTAACACTTCAGACTGATATAAGACCATCATAGCTAGGGATACACCGATACCGATACCAGTATCGGGTATCGGGCCGATACTTCGTTAAAATACTCGTTTTGGAATTGCCGATACCAAAAACCGATACCCAGTGTTGTGTCTGAACGCGTTCATTGAAGGATTGTCTGGCAAGTGTGAGGGGCCGAAGTTGCGTAGAGGCCGAGAGCGGAATTGCAGACAGATACCCCGCAAACAGGGAACGTCCCCAGGACGTTAACAGGACATTCGCAAGGTCCCCAATCGTCCCCAATTGGTCCCCGCCACAACGTTCGCTAGAGGACGTTACCAGAACGTTTATGACGTTCGTAGCAAGTCTACATTTGGTCCTTCTGTGACGTTCGCATGAGTCTTAAATCGGACTTTTAGGGAACCTTATAATTTGGTCTGTCAGCACACCTCCCCAGGACGTCATTTAAAAACGTCCCCGTCCTCTGCGTGACGTTCGCATGAGCCTTAAAACGGACTATAAAGGAACGTTATAATTTGGTCACTCAGCACACGTCCCCAGGACGTCAATTAAAAACGTCCCCGTAACCTTTACCTACAGGTCCTCTGCGTGACGTTCGCATGAGCCTTAAAACGGACTATTAAGGAACGTTATAATTTGGTCACTCAGCACACGTCCCCAGGACGTCATTTAAAAACGTCCCCATAACCTTTACCTGCAGGTCCTCTGCGTGACGTTCGCATGAGCCTTAAAACGGACTATTAAGGAACGTTATAATTTGGTCACTCAGCACACGTCCCCAGGACGTCATTTAAAAACGTCCCCGTAACCTTTACCTGCAGGTCCTCTGCGTGACGTTCGCATGAGCCTTAAAACGGACTATTAAGGAACGTTATAATTTGGTCACTCAGCACACGTCCCCAGGACGTCATTTAAAAACGTCCCCATAACCTTTACCTGCAGGTCCTCTGCGTGACGTTCGCATGAGCCTTAAAACGGACTATTAAGGAACGTTATAATTTGGTCACTAAGCACACGTCCCCAGGACGTCATTTAAAAACGTCCCCATAACCTTTACCTGCAGGTCCTCTGCGTGACGTTCACATGAGCCTTAAAACGGACTATTAAGGAACGTTATAATTTGGTCACTCAGCACATGTCCCCAGGACGTCCTTTAAAAACGTCCCCGTAACCTTTACCTGCAGGTCCTCTGCGTGACGTTTGCATGAGCCTTAAAACGGACTATTAAGGCGAGACACGGCAGGCAAAAACATCGTTTTTTCAGCAGTGGTCAATTTTGAGATTTTGAGCTAGTTCACTCCCTAAACATGTAATCTTTCATACTAGCATAAAGAAAATATCCTAATTATACATTAATGTGTATATTTATTCACATTTTGTCTGTTCGCGGCGTCAGCATTCTCATAGGTTTCCAGGAAAGTTAGCATTCTAACGTAACGTGCAGTATGTCGGCTTTCTGATTCCTGACATGTTTGGTACCGTTGGAAAGCGCTATTAGCTCTCACACAACGTTATCTAATCCAAATAAGGACATTTCCTTTCCAGCAGTAACCAATGATGTTAGCAAAAACGGGGGTTTAAACCTAAGGACGCAATTTCATTGGTTTGCGGTGGTTTCTGATAATGTGATTCGCTCAGACGCATCACGTGGTATGGCTTGACACTTCCTGAATCTTTAAATGCGATTTTCTCAAAATGAGTTTTTGGTCATACTCCAAGGATCATAACTCCACTTCAGTTCAACCTATATACACCAAACTTTCCAGTCTCGTACCCAACTATATTATGAAGACATTTACGGAGGGGTTTGTAAATATATTATTCCTAGCCTGAATTATATAACATTATATCCCCAAAAACATGGCGAAAATCGACTTTTTAAGGCTATTGACAGTCTTTTCTGATTTACAGGAAAACAAAAGTAGATATCCATAAATCCCTCTGTAATTTTTTTCCCATCTAATATGCCAACAAAATGGAAAAGGATTTTTTAACCTGGCTTTATCCCATGATCAGACATGGTCTTTTAAACATTATGCAAATGAGCGCATATTTAATGAGATAACGCCTAATTTGCATATTCAAACATCAAAATACAAAAAACTTGTAATACATTTTTTTCTCATCTAAACATGACTAATCAACTGAGAAAGTTTCATGGTGATACCTTTTATTTAAGATTTTTACCCTATTCACCTGTAGTGTCTCGCCTTAAGGAACGTTATAATTTGGTCACTCATCACATGTCCCCAGGACGTCCTTTAAAAACGGCCCGTAACCTTTACCTGCAGGTCCTCTGCGTGACGTTCGCATGAGCCTTAAATCGGACTTTTAGGGAACCTTAATTTGGTCTGTCAGCACACGTCCCCAGGACGTCCTTTAAAACGTCCCCGTAACCTTTACCTGTGGTCCTCTGCGGGACATTCGCATTCGGTCCTTCCAAAACGTCCCCTTGACGTCCTCTGATGGTCCTCTCTGAACCAGAAGTTCCGCTAGAGAAAACTGTTTTTCATTTGCCCGACATTTTAATGATAAACCGGCACAATATCTAGCCTGTTTCTGCTTCTAAATTAGCCTATTGAAGAAAACCGATGGCCTGCATAGCTTAAATAATAACATAATCAGGTAGTTTAGAATGCAACATGTTTATTTTCCTAAGTTTACAATGGGAAACAAAAACATTTATGTCTGATGCGCGTCAATAAGTGGCCTTTAAGCGCAACCTGCTGTGGCGTTAAAATGAGCGCCGCAACATGGTCATTGCTCTGTTCAATGAGAGCAGATATTCTTAAATTATTCGACCCTCTTGTGAATCATTTGCGTCGCCTTTTGGCAGTGCTAACAGAACATTTTACTGTGACTATCAATTACCTCGCACCTGAGCCAAGAGAACTTGTCACTCCATAACGACATAAACGCCCGACATTTCAGCTTTTTCTTTGGTGATGCTGTTCGAACATCTAGGGCTGGGGTGGCGAACCCGCGTCAACCCGTTTGTCAACACAGCATGCTAACCTAGCCAAGGAGTATCCTAAGGGCACAGAGCTACGAAAGAAAAAAGTGAGTACTTTGAAACATCAGTCAGTCAAACAGACTCAGTTATTTCGGAAATTCACAAAGCACTCCGAAACAGTAACGTTGGCCTCATATAAGGTAGCGTGGAATATTGTTCGAGCGAAAAAATCGTACAGCGATGGGGAGTTTGTGAAGACTTGTGTCCGAGATGTCGTTGCTATCCTTAACCCTGACAACGACGGATTAAAGCGGTCTGTGTCAGACCTGCAGCTGTCACGGCACACCGTCGAACAGAGGATATCTGACATAAACACGGCAATTGAAACCGAATTATGTACCGATCTTAAAAACTGCCGGTATTTCAGCTTGGCTCTGGATGAGTCTTGCGACATTCAAGACAAGCCGCAGTTGACAATATTTGTGCGATCTGTGTCAGAAGACTGCTTGGTTAAGGAAGAGTTGCTTGACATTTTGCCATTGAAAGACAGGACCCGTGGCATCGATCTCAAAGAGACTCTTATGACGGTTGTGGAAAAGCGGAATTGTCGCTCTCAAAACTGACCGCGATAACAACAGACGGCGCACCGGCTATGTTGGGGGCTGTAAATGGCCTCATAGGCCTGTGCAAGAGTGATGATCGTTTTCCAGATTTTTGGACATTCCATTGCATCATTCACCAAGAGCACCTGGTGTCCAAAAAACTGAACATGGACCATGTTTGCATACCTGTACTGGAGATCGTGAATTTTATTCGCACACATGCTCTGAATCACAGACAGTTTAAAAACCTTGTCGCTGACCTCAATGAAGACCTTCCCAGTGATCTTCTTCTCCACTGCTCTGTGAGGTGGCTCTCAAGAGGCAATGTGCTCTCCCGATTTTTTGAACTTTTGAGCCCTGTGAAGACGTTTCTGGAAGAGAAAGGCAAAGACTATCCTGTTCTAAGTGACCCCAAGTGGATTTCGGATTTGGGATTTTTGGTTGACATCCTGCAGCATCTTAGCAGATTGAATGTAGATCTTCAAGGGAAGATGAAATTGCTGCCTGACCTGGTTCAAAGCATTTTTGCTTTCTGTAACAAGCTCAAACTCTTTCAGATTCAACTCCAAAAGACTGAGTTCTTGCATTTTCCCGCACTGGTCAAGGCGTGTGGGGAAGCAGCTAATGTTAGTAAAGAGAGAGCAGCATACTATGGCACACTAATTGAGAAGCTGCAGCAGAATTTTCAGGATAGGTTCTGCAGCTTAAAGCAGAAAAGGCCACAGATCACATTCCTCGTCAGCCCTTTCAACTCTGAGCCAGACTGTTTAACAGCTCCTTTAGTGGAAGATTAGGCAGCAACTCAGATGGAAATGATTGAGCTTTCGGAGGATGAGCGGCTTAAGTGTGTTTTGCGGGAGGGGACCACTGAGTTTTGGAGAAGTGTGCCCACGGACAGATATCCAAATATCAAACAGGCAGCACTCAAAATCATGTCAATGTTTGGATCCACTTATGTATGTGAATCACTTTTTTCTACTTTAAAACATGTCAAATCTAAGCATCGCTCTGTTCTCACGGACACGCACGTGAAAGAGTTGCTTCGAGTTGCCACAACAGAATACACGCCAGACCTCAAAAAGATTGTGGATAAGAAAGACTGCCAGGTGTCACACTGAATAAATGAAGGTAAGAAAAAGCAATGAAACTGTTAGTTAACCTCTTTATGATGTCACTAGGCCTGTGAGTCACTTTTGTTTATGTTTTGTTGTTATGTTGGCATCTTGTTAGTTGTGTGTGTTACACTATTAGCATAACTGGTTTTGCGCTGCTGCTCTATTGTCTGTCTCTCTCCCCTATAGGTCATGCTGGTGCTGTTTTGGGTTGGGCCGATCTCTCGCCCTCTCTCATCCCGTCCACTCTCGCTGGCAGTCACTGGGCAGCTCCGTGTTGTGCCTTGCTGGCACACCGTCTTTTTGTTAATAGTTAGATTTTTTGTATTAGTTCATCTTCAAGCACTTTACCCCTGTGGGTACTTTGTTATGTTTTTATTATCTCATTGTCTTTTGTTTCTGGTTCTTATCCCATCAGTTATGTGTTTCCTTCTGCTATTTTCTTTCTGTGAGTTAGTCAGAGAGAGAGAGAGAGAGAGAGAGAGTGAGAGAGTGTGTGTGTGTGTGTGTGTGTGTGAGAGAGAGTTTGTGTGTGTGAGAGAGAATGAGTAGGTTAGTATGTGTGTGCTTGTGCGTGTGCATGAGGGTGTGTGATAATTTAATAAATACAATTATTATTCTCTGTCACCTCTTCTCTATGGCTCTTGTGTTATCTTTAACCATTTCATGCCATTGATGGTCTGGTAACAGCAGTGGTGTAATGTAACAACAGGGACGTGCAGTCATAGGAGGCAGGGGAGGCAGAGCCTCACCTGTCATTTTGAAAAGTAAAAAAAAAATATATGTTTTTTTTGTATAATAATCATATATATTTATGTATTATAAAATAAATATTGATATTTCTCTAGTTATCTGTGTTACGAGTGTCATTTCTGCATGATTCCGATCATTTCGAGCATTTTTATTATCAAAATCGCTGAATTTGAGCGTTTCCGGTTCCCAGTGATCAGCCAATGAACATTGGACGTGCGGTCAAGGGAGGCAGATGCATTGCAGTCTATGGGCAGGGTAGGCAGTGCCTCCCCTAGGATTGCGAAATCACTCCAAACTGGGTTTTACGCATGCGTGCGCAAGCGTAGAACCTTTTGAGTTGAGCTGAAAACGCATTGAAAAATATTGCAAGGGAGGCACGCACTACCACGGATTCAAGAAGGGTGGCGAGCGAGAGGGCACTTGTTGGGTATATAATCTGACGTTGGATTTTCTTCTTCACTTCTCTACTTGAGCTTGACAGCGAAAATAGAAGATTGCATTGCTAACCTGAGGCATGTTGAATTAACTAAGAGCGTTTAAGTATTTTAAGTTAACACAGTAGTATTACACATTTGCATTGGAGTATTTCACGTTTCCCAACGGGACTACATATTCATGCGCAACACGAACCTAAAGAAGCTAAAGGCTGTTGATGCAGGAAAGTTGCCTTGAAGTTGTGAGCAGACTAGGTAGGTGCTAATCCTGAGCTAAACTAGCCACTGACTGCATTCACTCAAGAAGAGGACAACGGATTTCCACTGATCTATACTGATAATCGTGAGTGGATTAATTTTGTTTCACCTCAAACTGACGGTTATGAGCTCCAACAAAAGTGCACCAACTTTAAATTATACTGGCCAGTAGAACATTTTGGTATTGTGTGCTATGTATGCAGTGTTTAACTGTTTACATGTTAATATGTTGTGTAAATAAATATGGAATTGTTTTTTCGAAGCTGTCCGAGTTGGTTAAATGGTCATTTAAATTAGCATCCCACCACCGTAGTTATATTTTCTCCAGACAAAATGAAATGAGCCATGTCATTGGTGGGAGGGCTACATACACTAGCTTGCAACTATTAATATCTTATTAATAACTCATCATAATACAATAAAAAAACAATCGTTTGAAAATAATGGTATTAGACAATAAAACAACGTTTTTTCAGTTCTGATCAGATGACAATTTTAAAACCATAGACATATATACATGTATATATACATTATATATATAGTTTAAACTAGAGCTGAAAATGACGTAATCACTTCCGGTTTCTGTGCCTCACCAGCTCCGAACCTCACTGCACGTCCCTGTGTAACAAAGTATTTCTACTTCCTTACTGTTAAGTAGATTTTTACTTAGGCTATCTGTACCTTACTTAAGTAAAAAGAAATTTGACTTCTGCTCCATTACATTTTGCAAATGTTATCTATAATTTCTCCTCCAATACATTTCTACAACATGTGTCGTTACTGGTAACATTTCATGAACACAGTTTCGCCAAAATATTGGGTGCACAGCAGTATTGCGTTGCTTTCTTAGAAGTTTAAACCTTTCAGTTCGCTCTATCAGCACCAGTTATAGCAAGCGCGCGTTTGGCAGCCTCCTTTGCATATGTAGCCTAAACATTAAACATGGATCCAGCCAGCCTCGACTGAGCCTTCTGAATTAAGCCACCCTTGGCCCTATTCAAAATAATTGTTCGAGTTTAGAGGCCCGAAGAATGACTCGTGGAGATTTCAGTGCATTTCCTGTCTGCCTCAAAGTAAGGAGTTGCTGGCTTTCACAAAATCGCTTTCAAATTTGAAGAACATTGTCGAGGTAAGCGGAGTTCTTGCTATGCTAAGTTAATATGCCGGACTTTTGCATATTATGCTCAATTTGGTTACAGATATGATATTTTACTATTATTTAGCGAAATGCATATTGACATCAAAATAACACGATTGTACCTTCATTATTTATTTAACGTAAGATAGAGCTGGTAGGTTAGCTATGTCAAGCTAGGTCAAGCAAGCTTGCTAGCTCGATGTCATCGTCTGCTTGGTGGTGGTGCTCTCCGCCGGTCTCGTGGTCAGTGGCTTGTCTTTCACAAGGGATGAAGATGATTTGACTTTGTTGTCCAGGGTTTGCACCCTTTTGGAGTAGAAGAGCAGCCTGGTTTAATTACTGTAATACAGCATATTCTGCCGTACAGTGATGTCACATGAAACATATTTCCTTTTTCACCATTAACTTTTGTCTGCCTGGCAAATGGTTAAATTCAATTCTCATTTAAAATTCCTTCCATTTCAATTTTCCTTTCTTAAATATGCTTATTTTTGTAACTGGTCTTTGCCAGGCATTCAAACTTTGTACCTAGTTTTGATATTTTTTCTTATATTGCAATCAACAGGGCATAATGCTTTGCATTGAATAGTTTTGCAATCAAATATCTTTTTCATTTTGCATACAAATAACTACAGAAAAGCAAGCCTTAAAATACTGATAGCAATTTGACAAATGTTTTTTCCTCCTTAACTTTTGGCTGCCTGGCAAATGATTTAAATTCTCATTTCCCTCAAAATTAATGTATTACCAATTTCCTTTGGTTGCCTGGCATGCACACTTTGTGCCTAGTCTTGGGTAACTATTGTGTCCTCCATATACAGTACTGCTATTGACAGAGCACAATGTTTTGAACAGTTTTTCAATAAAATAAATTATTTATAGATATAACATGTTGTCTTAATTGGTTTTGGCTAAATGGTATTAACTTTTCAGATAATCCCTGGTAGATAACTTGTCATCTGCAGAATTGTAAAGTGTGAACCTTATTGCAGAGGGTAAGCACAATAAGTACATCAACCTTTCCAATAAACACATTATTTTTCAAAATAGCCCAGCCTAGACATTGAGAGACAACCCATTGTGTGAAAACTTTTAAAACTGAAGGTAAATTTAAAAGTAAGTATTTATGACTTTTACTTAAATAGGATTGTTGATGTAGTTCTTGTACTTTAACTGAAGTAAATTCGCTGTGTATTTGTACTTATTTATATATTTATTTGTACCAAGTAAGGTACTTAAGTACTGAGCTTCACTGGGTAACGGTGTGGCTCTTCGAAATGGTGTTGGGTTTTGTTGTGGCTCTTTGAGCTGGACTGGTTAGCCACCCCTGATCTAGGGCTTCAGGTATTCAGTGTTTGGAAAGTTCACTTTCTACATGAACTTGCTCAGTTCATTGTTCATAATTCAAAATGTTGAACTAAGTTCACAGCTCCAATTTTCAATAGGCCTATGCTGCGAGTGCTATAATTTTTCAAAATCTCTGTCTGCAATACCGCTCTTGGCCATGTTGGATCCTTCTCACTCAGTTCGCTCCTCGTTTGAAACCGAGGGTTTGCGCTTTATTTAAAATGCAGCATATGCGTGTTGTTAAATAACTTTCTAATGGCAGATTAGCCTGTTCCTTTAAAACATAATAAGGGCAGTGCACGTTTGCTTTATAGGCCTAAATATTAGGATTGTTGTCAAATCCAGATTGTGTTTGCGAGACGGGATTTTTAAAGAAATTCCAATCAGACAATTTGACCAGTGAGCTCTTCGTTCTGTTGCAGCACCTTTGAAGGCCTGTGGAAAGCTCAATATGTTCAAGCTAGACACTTGGTCACCTTCCTATGTATGCATTGTATTGGAATCATGCAGACATTACATTTATAGCACAGATCAGTAAAGAAGCATTCATATTTATTTTATTTCATCATTCTTAGTTTGGCTAGTTATTCTGCCTCCCTGCCCGCACGTCCGTGATGTGCCATGGATGTTAATTAAAAAAGGAATCGTTACGGAAAGCCCTCAATGCGTAGTGACTGAGATTGCTACAATATGCTTTTCCTCAAACCCTCGGAAAAAAAGACTACGTTTGTTGGCTGTCTCACACTGTGATAAACCTGTTAAAGTGACACAATAGTAATCAGACAGTGTTAGTGCAGTAGGTAGCGATCTGGTTTAGTAATAGGAAGGTTTACGGTTCAATTCCCATGCCCGCAATCAAGTTTGTAATCGTGTGTGTCTATGCATATCATATGAAATGTGTAATATAAATGAACTTGAACGTGTGTGTGTGCGCACTGTAAGCAAAATGACGGCTCCGCGATCTATTATTATTGTATTTTCTTCATTTAGCTCAGCAAAAACGGTCGTGCCTGCTACGTCCGCGGTGCATCCTTGAATAACGTACCCAGGACGCCTAAAACACGTTTTCCAGATGTCACCACAATGCCCTCAGGACGTTCTTGCAACTTCCTGCAGAACGTCCCCAGGACCTATAGAAACACGTTCCCAAGACGTAACCACAATGCCCTCGGGAGGTGCTTGCAACGTCCTGCATAACGTCCCCAGGACCTATAGAAAACGTTTCCCAGTTGTCACCGCAACGTCCTCGGGACGGTCTTGGAACGTCGTGCAAAACGTCCTAAAGTTGTCACGGGAACCATACACATTTACATTTTTAGAACGTTCAGAGAGACCATTACAGGACGTCTAGGGGACGTCATTTTGCTTACAGGGTAAAGATTGTCATAATGTCAAAGTAGGTATATGTCAACAGGTTTCGCTAAATCTAGCCGCTAGCATTTCGTTAGCCTAATTTGGGCTCATTTTAAGATGACAAAGGTAAGGCACACTGTAAATCTGCACTGCTATGGTGTCGAGGGGCAGAAAGGAAAGTACTTTGTTTAACACAAGCAATTTGATTAAACATCTGAAGACGCACCATAGTGCTAAGTACACAAAGTTCACTAATGCTAGTGGAGCAAGGCCAAAGCAAACAATCTTTACCGACGTCTTGCAAAAGAAAAAAACCTGCACGCACACACAGAGAGAGAGAGCGAGAGTTTTATTTGCATTTTGTCTAATGTGAGGTTATTGACTCTTTGAAGGCTTTTTTTTGTTAAAACCAGAAAGCTCTGTTTATTTTTGGCTTGGAATAGCCTTCTGTTAATTTTGTACTACAGGCTTGACATAATCTGCAGAGGATAAAATAAAATATGCCTTCAAATCAATAGCACTTTCATTGAGACCAAATTTAAGAAGTCTCTGTATCGGTACTCAGTATCGGCAAGTACACAAATAAAAATGCTCGTACTCGTATCGGTTTATAAAAAAGTGGTATTGGTGCTGTCACGAGTTACCTGAGCTAGACCACCAGCGGCTCTATTTCTAGCCAAAGGCTGATAGTCTCCTTGAGAACCCCAAGAGGCAGAGTCAAGACAACGGTGAAAGGGGAGTCCAAAGTCTTTACTTGACAACTTCAATAAATCTTACAAAGCACAGTCACAATCTCTCAGACATAAATCCAAGTCTCAGCAAGAAGCAATGCCAACAGAGGGTTTAAATACTAGAACTGAAAAGGGTAAACGAGTTAACACAGGTGATGAAAATTAACACAAAATGCAATCAATGCAATCAAAGGTCATGTGCTCCAGATGAGTCCCTCTGGCAGGAAAGACCAAATATGGGCATCCTTAGGCTACTTCCGTCTGGTCTCCCTGGATAGCCTTGTGACAGGACCCCCCCCCCCCCCCTCTACGGCCGACTCCCGGAGGCCCGGGGCGATCTGGATGACCTTGGTGGAACTTGCGAACAAGGCCTCGATCCAAGACATGTCGTGCGGGGACCCAGCTCCTCTCCTCTGGGCCATAGCCCTCCCAGTCGACGAGGTATTGTAATCCCCGTCCAACACGTCTGGAGTCCAACAGCCACATGATGGAATACGCCAGACCTCCACCTATGAGACGGGGTGGGGGAGGTGGGGGCACGGGGGGGAACAGAGGAGTTCCAGCTGGTAAGTGACTGGGTTCAACCTCCGAACGATGCGGAACGGTCCAACATAACGTGGAGCAAGCTTCTGAGAGTCAATTTTCAATGGGAGATCTTTTGCGGACAACCAGACTCGTTGACTAGGACTGAACTGTGGAACCGGTCTCCTGTGTCGGTTGGCCTGTCTCTGGTGGCGAAATGTTGACTGGCATAACGCGATGCGAGCCCGTCTCCAGACTCTTCGGCAGCCGGACACAAATACCTCAGCAGAGGGGGCCCCCACAGAGACTTGTTGACTGGGGAACAGAGGAGGTTTAAAGCCAAATTGACATTCAAAAGGAGACATACCGGTTGATGACCGCTGAAGGGTGTTGTATGACAGTTCAGCCCACATCAGAAATTGGTTCCATTTCTCTGGATAGGAGGAAACAAAACAACGCCGATACTTATCAAGGTCTTGGTTCACACGCTCAGTTTGGCCATTTGACTGTGGGTGAAACCCCGAAGAAAGGCTGACGGAGGCATCAAAGAGAGACCAGAAGGCCTTCCAAAATCTAGATGCAAACTGTGGCCCGTGGTCCGAGACGATGTCTGAAGGCACTCCATGAATTCTCTCCACATGCTGAAGGATAAGACCGGCAGTCTCACACGCAGATGGCAGCTTGGGGAGTCCTATGAAGTGGGCTGCCTTTGAGAACCGATCTACCACGACAAGGATTACCTTATTTCCCATGGAGTTTGGCAGGCCAGTCACAAAATCCATGGAGACATGTGACCATGGTCTCTTGGGGATGGGCAGCGGCAGTAGAAGACCTGCAGGCCGTTGGTTACTGGATTTGTGCTGTGCGCAGACTGGACATGTGTTTACAAAGGATTTGACATCCCCTCATCTTAGGCCACCAGAACTCTTGCCGAATGAATTCAAAGGTGCGCTGCATGCCTGCATGGCCCGTCAAACGTGTGGAATGGCCCCATTGCAAAACTCTTGCCCTGGCTGAGCTAGGTACAAAGAGACAGCCCTCTGGGGCCTCAGGTGGGCAAGCCTCGGACTCGAGGGCCTGTCGGACCGTGTCTTCAATGGCAAACTGTACCGGCGCCACGATGCAGGAGGCGGGAAGGATGGGCTCAGGGGTTCGATCCCTCTCAGAGAGGTCAAACTGGCAGGAGAGGGCATCTGCCTTTGTGTTCTTTGACCCCGGTCTGTAAGAGAGCATAAAGTTAAAACGGCTAAAGACGAGTGCCCACCTTGCTTGCCGTGGATTCAGACGTCTGGCCTCTCGAATATAGGACAGGTTCTTATGGTCTGTCCAGACCTGGAAGGGATGTTCCGCCCCCTCCAACCAGTGGCTCCATTCCTCAAGCGCTAACTTGACAGCCAATAGCTCCCAGTCTCCCACTGCGTAATTCTTCTCTGGTGAGGTCAAGCGCCGTGAGAAAAAGGCACATGGGTGCAGCCTTCCATCTTCAACTAACCTCTGTGAAAGAATTGCAGGGTCAGGATGACAGAGAATTGGAGCAGACACAAAGCGTTTCTTTAAGGTGTCAAATGCAGTCTGTGCCTCTGGTGTCCACTTGATCCTAGCCGGGGACCCCATGGTGAGTGCAGTGAGTGGGGATGCCACCGAACTGAAGTTCCTAATAAAGCAGCGATAAAAATTGGCAAAGCCCAAAAAACGCTGCACCTGCTTCAGGGTTGCTGGTTGGGGCCAGTCCAGAATGGCATGCACCTTGGTGGGGTCCATGTCGATGCCCTGCTGAGATATGACGAAGCCCAGAAAGGAGGCCTGACTGACATGGAACTCACACTTCTCCCGTTTCACAAACAGGTTGTTCTCATACAGTCTCCTCAGGACCTCTCGAAAGTGTTGGACATGGAGGCTCTGGGAATGAGAAAAAATTAAAATATCGTCCAAATAGACAAACACAAATCGATCTAACATGTCCCGCAAAACATCGTTAATAAACTCTTGAAATACAGCTGGGCTGTTTTCTAAGCCAAATGGCATCACCAGGTATTCATATAGGCCACTAGGGGTGATGAATGCGGTCTTCCATTCATCCCCTTCCCTCACGCGCACCAGGTTGTAGGCGCTACGCAGGTCCAGCTTGGTAAAGATGGTGGCGTGGCGCAGCTGTTCAAAGGCGGACGACATTAGGGGGAGTGGATACCGATTTTTGATGGTAATCTTATTAAGGCCTCTGTAATCAAGTTTCTCAGGGGGAGAGAAGGAATATAGTCTGCCCCTTGGCGGCATACTGCCTGGAAGCAGATCGATGGCACAGTCGTAGGGACGATGTGGTGGCAGCACTGAGGCTTTGGCCTTGCTGAAGACCATAGCCAGATCTCTATAAGGCCCTGGTAATCCTGGTACCTCCACACAAGGTTTGGGGTCCGCACTACTCTGGGGCTGATGGGACAGGGGTAATTCCTCTATCTGAGCACGACACAACTTCTGAACTCTGACACAAAAGGAGACCCAGTTAGGACCCCAGCAGGTTAATGAGCCTGTGGCCCAAGAGAACTGAGGTTCGTGTTTACATAACCAGGGATAGCCCAGAATCATAGGATCAATTGGTGAGTCAAGTAACTGAAATTGGATAGTCTCACCGTGGTCGTCAATGAGTAGCTGAACCGGTTTAGTACGGTAGGTCAGTTCCCCTGTACCAATAGGTCTTCCATCAATCGCCTGCACTTTACGTGGCGAAGGGTTCAACTCGATGGGTAGTTGCAACTTCAAGGCCCATGACAAATCTAAAAAGTTCTCTGCAGCTCCAGAATCAACAAGGGCATTAACAGGAGCTTGCATGGTCTGAAAATCCCCCCAACTAAGCCTTACAGGCAAACGCAAACCAGACACTGACCTGGACGAGAGTACGGCTCCGTTCCTCAGGGTCTCCCGGCTCCCTGAAGAGCTCTGTCTTTTCCCTGCAGTCCTGGACATTGGGGACGAAGGTGGTCAGCAGCTCCACAATAGAGACATCTTCCTTCTCGCCAATGTCTCTCACGTTCCTGCTGGGACAGACGAGCTCTGCCCAGTTGCATTGGCTCTTCCATGGTCAATGGAGTCTCCGGAGGCATCTGAGAAACTGGGAGTGAGAGGACTGATGGACGCAGGCCATAAGACGACAGGCTCCTGCCACCTCGCTCCCTTTGGCGCTCCAGGCGGCGGTTGTCGATGCAGATCGCCAGAGTGATGAGAGCGTCCAAGCCATAGCCCCAGTCTCGAGTGGACAGCTCATCCTTGATGATTTCTGCTAGCCCATGGTAAAAGGTTGAGATCATGGCTTCTTCTTCCCATCCAGTCTCTTCAGCCAGGGTTCTGAATTGAATGGCATAATCCACCACCGTCTGTGATCCCTGACGTAGGTCGAGGAGTCGTCTGGCGGCCTCACGCCCACTTACAGGATGGTCAAAGACTTGACGGAGATTGTGGGTGAACAGATCCAGACTCTGACAGATCGCGGAGTCCTTCTCAACTAGGGCTGTGGCCCACTTTAGGGCCCGGTCAGAAAGCAAGGTGATAATATAGGCGATCCTGGAGGCTTCACTGGCAAAAGAATAGGGCTGGAGCTGGAAAATCAGAGAGCACTGGGTTAAAAATGGCTTGCACCCACCAGGACGACCATCATAGCGTTGAGGAGCAGGGATCTTGGGTTCAGGGCCTGGAGTCTGGGGGTCTCGTTGGAAGGCAGACAGAGTAGCCGCCGTTGGAGCTGGTGTGGGTCCTAGCCAACGATTTTCGACGTTGCACAGAGTTAAGAAGCTTCCCAACTGAGTCGGTGAGGTGTTGAAGCTGGTCTTGGTGCGCTCCCAACATCGCCCCTTGGTTTGTCAGGGCCCCTCGGATCTGCTCCGCCTCCGAAACGGGTGGTGGTGACTCTGCGGAGTTCATGTTGATGGCTGAGACTTGCGGCACGAGTTACCTGAGCTAGACCACCAGCGGCTCTATTTCTAGCCAAAGGCTGATAGTCTCCTTGAGAACCCCAAGAGGCAGAGTCAAGACAACGGTGAAAGGGGAGTCCAAAGTCTTCACTTGACAACTTCAATAAATCTTACAAAGCACAGTCACAATCTCTCAGACATAAATCCAACAGAGGGTTTAAATACTAGAACTGAAAAGGGTAAACGAGTTAACACAGGTGATGAAAATTAACACAAAATGCAATCAATGCAATCAAAGGTCATGTGCTCCAGGTGAGTCCCTCTGGCAGGAAAGACCAAATATGGGCATCCTTAGGCTACTTCCGTCTGGTCTCCCTGGATAGCCTTGTGTCAGGTGCATCCCTAATCGAACCATACATGACACCTGTCATTAGCATGAAACAGTCTTTATGAATGCTTATGGCTGGCATTTAGTGTATATAAAGCTGACATTGTTTAGGATGTCTTTGTTATGACAAGTTGACATTAACCAAAATAACATAACCTGTCAACATTGCATCGAATATGATATAATCGATCAAATGACACTATACATAATACTACAAATATTCATAAAGACTCATTTACGCTCATGTCACGGTTATGACAGTGTCATGTCAGCCTTATTCACACCCCTTTCAAATAAAGCCTTACCCATTTTTTTATAATCTTGTATCTTTCATTCATTCTTTCTCTCTCTCTCTGTCTGCTACACACATGAAGATCTTGGGTAGCTGGTGTATTATAGTATAAGTGAACTCTGCAGCAATTTCCTGTAATCAGGTATGTGTCTTCCCATCTCAATCAGGGTTCATCAGAGTGGCCAGGTTGTTTTCTTTTCTTTAATTTCCGCATTAATTATTCACCGTCTCATGAATATGGAGATTTCTGATGGCCTTCGCTGCAGATGCCGGAAATTCAAAGGCATAATTATGTGCTGGGGGAGATCTTTCCGGCAAAACTCACGGACATAGGCACCTTCAGTTCAAAGACGCACACAAATGCATGCACACACACGCACACACGCACGCACGCACGCACGCACGCACGCACACACACACACACACACACACACACACATATGCTTTAGTGGGTAAATGTGATGAATGGTTTACTTGCTTTGCTTGTGTGTGAATGTGTAATTTTTAGTGTATGATCAGTGTCAATATAGAGTGGTTTAACTCACCCTATTTGCTGACCCTGACAGCTGTGCACACACTGCAAGCGATACACACCCCTAAAACACACAAACACACACACACACACACACACACACACACACTCACACACAGAGAGACACACAGACACTGCACGCGATACACACCCTCAAACACACACACACACACACAGACACCCACACACACACAAACTCACACTCACACACACACACACACACACACACACACACACACACTGCTGGAAAAACACCCTCACACACAGTATGTTATTGATGCTGACAGCGAGAGGAAAGACAATGAAAAAACAAAGCCAAGGCCATTGGCCATATTTCAAATAAGCCCACACACATACACACAAACACAAACACACACACACACACACACACACACACACACACACACACACAAAAGACCCAGTTTCTCACATCAGATTTTGAATCCCCCTGATGTTTATTTGAGGTAAACTGATGGAATGATTGGGTTACAGCTTTTGTTTAGAAAGCATTAGCACCACTCGTTAACATTTAGGTCGTTGATAGCTGTTGGTCCAGTCTGCCAGCTGTGATTTAGAGCCGTGTGCAGTTTTAGGACAGTTTGAATCCAGTATTTTAGGACAGTATCCGTGTATGGCTTATATATAGAGGTAATTGTGTTAAATGTTCTAGGAATTAACCTAGCTTAGCTTGCGCCTGCAAAGCTTTTTCTAAAGCTACAGCAACACTCCAACTTTTAGCAGAGACAGACCATAATCTCCATAAACACTTAACGTGTCAGCAGGTGACGAAGGTTGATGAAACGAGTCTGATATTTGCAACAATAAAAGAACCCAACCAACGCCAACCTGAAACAGATGATGTTTTTCTGTTTCCATTCCTGTTCCATCCCCATAAACATGTATTCACCTCACTGAGCTTTCAGTGTGGAGGTCGCTCCTGAGGAGAGACACATGAACCAGAGTTAGCAGAGCGGAAAGACGGCCGCCACAAGTCAACATAACCATGGAAGAAGAGGGGAGATCAACACGTGTGTATACCAACCAAGAGCGAACAAGAGCACAGGTGACATACTTTGCAAAAGGAAAAGCATGAAAGAAAAAATCTCTACAAGTGTGTTAAGTGCCTCACAGACACTTTAAACAAAACACACACACACTCCCACTCTTTCACCAGCCGCCACTTGGCTTTTAAAGGTGCACCATAACGGGGGAGAGGTTAAGAGAGGTCGCCGCACTCGCCAGTTCAAACCGGCAAAGAAAGCGGATAACTACATGCACTTTCCCACAGAGGGGCAGATGAATGCAGAGGCCTGAACACGAGTGAGCGAAGGAGTGAACCATTACATGTAGTGTGTGTGTGTGTGTGTGTGTGTGTGTGTGTGTGTGTGTGTGTGTGTGTGTGAATGAGCCTGTACAGAAAGGAGGATAAGGGAAGTGAGCTGCCACAGAAGGGAAGAAGAAATGAGGAGATTAGCATATTTGAGTGCATCGCATAATCATGCAAATGCCTCACGAATTAAAGAGGACAGACTGAACGCACTGTGCAATTACATCTGATTAGCATAAAGACCTGCTAGCTCAGCCAGGCCGCCTATCTCCCAAATGTACATATATGCAGTTGAAATACACACACACACACACACACACACACACACACACACACACACACACACGTGCAGGCACACACACACACACATACTAAGAGGCAGACAGATAAACACACACACACACACACACACACACACACACACACACACACATACACCCTTCAAAAAGATCAAGTGCTTTGCTCTAGAAGAAGCCTTTGAAAGAGTGAGACACACATCCCTCTGGCCTACAACACACACAGGCTGCTTGTGTGTCCATTCTGCTCCTGTTTGCATGCTGGGTCCTGTAATTGTGTGTGTGTGTGTGTGTGTGTGTGTGTGTGTGTTTGTGTGTGTTTGGTGCCTCTGTTTGAATCAGTAAGAGATGGATGGTGCCCTCTCTTTTAAGCTGCAGTCTAAAAATCATGCTGTGTTCAAGTCAAAGGCATCACACACACACACACACACACACACACACACACACACACACACACACATACATACATACAGACACACATACAAACCAAATGACAGACCTAGTGACATAATACTAAAATGACAACTTTATAACTGGCATATTTAAGAATACTTTTTCAAGCCTTAAAAACAAAGGGTTTTTTTTCTCACCAAGTTCAATGTGGCTCATTAAACCCTCATTTCCCTTGGGGAATCCTCAGAATAAAATCTTAAACAATCAAATATATCTTTCATTTCCAGAGATAAATGTTTGAAGTGAAATCCTGAATCTCTCATCTAATATCTGCAGTCTCGCTTGCCGCATTCATCATTGTAACTCCACAGGGAATTCTCTCTCTCACACACACACTCTCTGTCACACACACACTCACAGATACACACACACACAACAAATGGACGTCATAAATAACATCTAATATTTACCACATTGAAAAGTTAGAAGAAAACAGGGGGTAAGCAGAATGTTCGCTTTTTCATACTTGGACAATCTGCACCTTTCCTTAATGCCCAGATGCTAACATAAATATTAAGACATCTTTAATCTTATGTTGATGTTGTCTGACATGAAATATGAAATATAATCTACGTATTCCCTTGATCATTCCCAGAACTGCTGCACAACATGCAACCCAGAACAGAATCCACAGTCTGTTCACTGTTCAAGGCCACAGTAGTGATTTTAGTTTAATAGTCGAGTAGGGGGCACATTTGCACACACACACAAGTCTCTCACTTTCACACACATGGACACACGCAAACTCTCTCTCACACACACACACACACACACAGACTCACACACTCACACACACACACACACACACACACACACACTCGCACAAGGACTGAAAGACATTATAGAGAATTGTAATGTTATTTGATGTGATGGTTGAAAGCATATTATTAAATTGTGTTGTGTTGAAGAAATATCACATCACACCATGCTTAATTATTTAATCATGGACCATCACAATGAAATCGGAGAAGAGGAACTCTAACATTTGAGCATAGCCCATTTGTCATCTGTAGAAAAGCAGCAGGAGGGAGAGCAAGAGAGATAAAGAGATGTAGAGAGAGAGAGAAGAGAAGAGAGAGATGTGGATATTTTTTTTTGTCCTCTCGTTTTCTTTCATGGTTTGTCTTCCTCGTCTGTCATTCCCTTTGGTGGCTGTGTCTGTCACTGCAGTTTGTTCACTCCTCTCCTGCTTCTCCTACTTATAATGAAAGTGTGTGTGTGTGTGTGTGTGTGTGTTGGACAAGTGTGAAAGAGAGCTAGCTATGAAATATCTGGGTTAGGAGTCAGTGTCCAATGACAGGGGAATGGGGGGAAGGTGGTGGTGAGGAGGGTGAAATGGAAGGAGGGAGCTTCAAAGAGAAGCACATGGATTTGGACAGAGACTGTCACAATAATGCTGTGTAAGGCACACAGGGTTTGAAAACCCAACTGGACCTCATTCATCTTTCCACCAAGAACATTGTTTCCTCACAATATAACCTCGCTAGGGGGTCGTTCAAAGCCTCTCAGTGGGTACGCCATAGCCAATTAGAGCCTTCCCAAAAAGAGCACCTCAGTCAGGAGCCAATCAAAAGCCGACTCGCTCAGATAACCTGCTAGATTTTGTCTACCACCTAGCTCCACTAGACATCACAGCTTTTGTACTGAACTTGAGTTATCAAGCCGTTTCCCTGTGTGACGAGGGCTTGGGTTGCCGTGGCAATGGATTTTGAGCTTTTTGGCCGGTGCGTTGTGTGACTGTGGCTAACAACAAACTCGGGCCTTGAAGCTCAGAAAACAGCGAGACGGTTCTCTCAGGTTTGCTGGTGCTAGGAGCTCCACAAGGCCAGCTCAGAGCTAGATACTTTCCTAGGGTTATGTGTACAGACAGTTTTTAGGGATTTGATGAGTGAAAAATCTGATCTCTTGTCCTGCCTGACATGCATCGGGTGTGAAATGTGTCTGTCTGAATATAGGGATTTAGGTTCATATTAAGTGTGTAGACCTCATGTTTGTTATAACCTAATTATACTCAACTCAATTCCTCTACACAAGCTCCCTGCATATTCAACTGTCCCTTCCTCTCTTTATCTCCTATTTTTATTATCCTACTCTGCTCAGTCGGTGTAATAAGTCATTTCAGTGAGTAAGTGATTTCATTAAGGTTATCTGAATATTTAACAGATTAATTAGGTTTGCTATTAAAGTTGCCTGTTCAGAGATTCTGACGTTGGTCACGTCGTACTTTGATCTGTGCTAGGGTGTTGAACATTCATTTATTTTTAATAATTTCTCCTTCTAATCAAGCTGTTACTATCTGAAAATAGAGCTTGCTGGTAGAATGTGTGTTCGAAGTTCAATTCTTCTGAAGAATACCTCTGGACCCTTTCAGCGCCTGTGGAAATCTACGCCTGGCTGAGATTCTTGTGAGGCTATAATAAAGGTTGCCTGGTTACAAGTTCTTTCATTCTTTTCTGTCCTTTTCTTTCCTGTGCACATTCCTTTGTTCAAGAAATGTGTGTGCACCCATGTGTGTTTGTGTGTGAGCGCACCCTGTTGTTAAGATAACAAAAGAGAAATACAATGCAATGCAGTTTCTCTCTCTCCCTCCCTCCCTCCCTCTCACTATCTCTCTCTAATTCTCTCTGCACCTCTCTAACTCCTGACTCCCCCTCTCTCTCTCTCTCTCTCTAACCCTCTCTCTCTGCATCTCTCTAACTTCTGACTCACTCTCTCTCACTATCTCACTCTCTCCCTTTATCTCCCACCTTTCTCTTTCCCCAACCTCCCTCCTCTTTTTCTCTCCCCTCTATCAGTTTCCCCAACCTCCCTCCTCTTTCTCTCTTCCCTCTCTTTCTTTCCCTAACCTTCCTCCCTCTCTCTCACTATCTCACTCTCTCCCTCTTTCTCCCCCCTTTCTCTTTCCCCAACCTTCCTCCTCTTTCTCTCCCCTCTCTCTCTCCATTGTCTCCCTGGTCAGCACTCACATCTGAGCTCTGGCAGTCCAATTAAAAGAGGAACATGGATTCATGAGTGCTTCCTGAGCTATGCTAACGGATTGTTCAATAATTCATTGCAGATTAAAGTCTTTAATTGGAGTTGAGAGGCAGCCAACAAGAAGGTCGATAAGATCCCTGTAGGAGCGGACATTGTGATTCTTGACAAACATACAAAGTAAACACACACACGCACACACATGTACTTCCTCTCTCTCACACACACTCAGTCACATGTGATCATACATCTGTGAACTGATATTAGGTATGGTAGTCTACTTCTTTCACATTCACATTCACTCTCTTTTCACACACACACACACACACACACACACACACACAGTCATCCTCACATTTTCCAAATCCAATTATGCATGTGCTCCATGGTCAGTCAGATAAAATACAGCATTTTAAATTCCATAGGCTCTAACCAGAGTGGGTATTAGAGTATTGTCAAGGCACACTGAGAGAGAGAGAGAGAGAGAGCGCGATAGAGAGAGAGAGAGGGAGGGAGGTAGACCTGTGTCGATTCATATTCACCAACTGAATAGGAAACAAAAATACATATGTCTGTAAGCTCTACCTGTTCATTTTGCATTGACAGCCCTGGTGGCCGTGATTCGTCCAGTGTTCTCAGAAGCTGAGCTGTAGTGCTGGAGCACCTGATGAATGGGTTCCTGCAGCCTTCAGTGTCAGAACGCTCCCATTGAGTCAGTGACTATAGTTTACTGCCTCTTGACAATCTCAACCAAATGACCATAGTGTTACACGATCCCCCACCTGCTGAAATACGCCAATCCTGTATGCAACACGCAACATATCATGAATGAAGATATGCTTGTAGTCACTTTGATGATGTATTCTCAGACTATTTCCAGAATATCAGTTCTGTTTGAGTGTGTGTGCGTGAGTGAGTGAGTGTGTGCGGTATGTGTGTGTGTGTGTGTGTAAGTGAGTGTGTTTATGTGTGTGTGTGTGTGTAAGTGAGTGAGTGAGTGAGTGAGTGTGTGTGTGTGTGAGTGTGTGTATGTGTGTGAGTGTGTGTATGTGTGTGTGTGTATGTGTGTGAGAAAGTGAGTGAGTGAGTGAGTTAGTGTATGTATGTGTGTGTGAGCACAGCTATTTGGAGTGATAAAGCCTGCTGTATTAGAGGAAAAACCATGTCATGCTGTTTGACTTTACTATTGATCATTTTCATCTCTCTGCCCAATGAACAGACTCCCTTTCTCATTCTGTCTGTCTGTCTTTCTCTTTCTCCTTCTCACATACAAACACACATACACACACACACACACACACACACACGTGGTCAGAACACACAGGCTGGAAAAGGCCTAATGACAGAAGGTTTATGTGCAGAGCTAATTAAAGTACTAAAAATAACATCAGTGACAAATGGGGTGTCAGATTGCTCTGTGCGCATACATGTATGTGTGCATGTGTGAGCATCTCACTTTCTATGAGGGGCCGTGAGGGACATTATTCAGAATACCCTCTCATACACACAACTGAAATGGTCTCACACACACTACTGAAAAACTATACACTCACACACACAAGTGAAATGCTCTCACACACACAAGTGAAATGCTCTCACACACACTACTGAAAAACTATACACTCACACACACAAGTGAAATGCTCTCACACACACTACTGAAAAGCTATACGCTCTCACACACACAAGTGAAATGCTCTCACACACACTACTGAAAAGCTATACGCTCTCACACACACTACTGAAATGCTCTCACACACACTACTGAAAAGCTATACGCTCTCACACACACTACTGAAAAGCTCTCACACACACTATTGAAATGCTCTCACACACACATATGAAATGCTCTCACACACACATATGAAATGCTCTCACACACACATATGAAATGCTCTCACTAACACTACTGAAATGCTCTCACACACACTACTGAAATGCTCTCACACACACATATGAAAAGCTCTCACACACACATATGAAAAGCTCTCATACCAGGGGTGCAAACTCATCAGGGATGAAAAAGGTGACAACGACGCGAAACCCCTAGGGGGGTCCGGAACATGCTCCCCAGGGAATATATATTATTTATAAGAACATTTTGCACATTTTAATGTTCAATGCATCAATCTGGTCAAATCACTTTGACAGCACAATTAAGAGGCTAGATCTATGACAAACTTTGTGCTGTTGTAAACAATTTTGTGCTCTGGTAACCGTTCAATAATAAACATCCCTGTGTTGAATGTTGCATGGGCACAGGCCAACCCAACCATCACTGAAATATTTGTAGACACTTTTATTTTAATTCGCTTGTATCCATAGAATATGTAATTTTCACATATGTGTAGAAGCCATTTATTTTTGCTGATCTGTCGTAAAACCACAGTGAAAAAGCACATAGGGGAGGCAAACCTAACCTCTGCCTAACTGAAGGGGGCGTGCGAGAGCCTTGTAAATGGACTTCCAATCCAGTGAAGGGATGGAATACCAATGCCAAAGCTAAAAGGTTTGCATAAAAAGACGATAAAGAGAAGAAAAGAAGAAAGAAGATAACTCGATCGAATTCTCACATTCAAGGTCAAATTGCTTTGAAAATGTTTGGAACCTGTATTTTTAATGTGAATTTAAAATCACACAAGCCCTAGACTATTGGTGCGCTGATTTTGGGAAATTAAACTTAAATTGCATCTAAAGTTGTGTTTTCTGGTTGCTTAATAGAAGAGTTCAATTTGCATTAAACGATATCTAGTGATCTAGCTGATGTTATAGTCTCTGCGATTTAACTCATACAATTATAATGGGAAAAGAAACACCTCAGGGTGCTGCCATCAATGTGCAGGCTGCCAATTTTTTTTGGTTATTTAAGATACTGCATCTGTAACTTATTAGCAGCTAAACTCCGGGGACGACCGTGTCTGTTATGCACATTTTTCGGCGGTTTCGCGCTTAGATTTTTCAAAAGTTACGGATAAATAGACACTGTACTATCCGTTAACACCGTTTTTGTAACCAGCAAAAGAGGTTGATGTGATTTGCGAGGCGTCTGTCAGACAACTGCCTGGCATTAGCACGATAGCCTACGTTACACAGCCTAAAAACATTACATTCTTGCAGCGTACTAAGTACCAACGTCACATTACCGTAATTGCCATACTAAAAAGGTCGCTCGAAACCAATTTTTTTTGAAAATGCCTTCACCAAAATGACAGCTTGCGTTCGCAGATTACTTAGAGTACCCCCTACACGAATGACACAAGTGACCTATTTTGGATAAAAAAACTGCGAATTTCGCACCCCTGCATGTAGACATTATTATCCACTTGAAAATGATGGGAACAACCATGGAATAAATGTGTTTCCTTCTTTTCTGCATTTTTTTCTATGAAAAACATGGGAGTTATGTAAGATTTTGTTGAACATGGTTTTGTTTAGTTCACATCTGCAGTTTTCTCAGTGAAATACAAGACACTTGTGTTACAGTTTTAACATTGTTTTATTAAAACAAATGAACAAACATTTGTTGATAGATTTTTTCCAAAAGACAGACTGAGAGACAAGCGGAGACAGACAGGCAGAGGGAGAAACAGACAGATACATAAGACACGGACGGATAAGAGACAGAGGGGGAGATGACTCAATATACTTGAATAATGGAAAACGTAACTGCCGAGGGCAATATCAGTGTGAGGGGAAGAACAGTTGTATTTTATTCCTTTTTCATAGACAGAGCATATGTTTATGCCCTGCCAAATCCATATGAGTTTCCGAGTGCGAGGTCGAACTTCTCCTTAAACTGCTGATATGACACATGCAGTGGCAGCTTGATACAGTTGACACATGTGTTGGCCACCGGGAACATTGGGGTCGAGGAAAAGTCTTCATCTTCCTTCTGTATGAATTGGACGGAGGGAGTTGGAGAGAAGCCAATCTGTGGAAGCACCGATGCTCCAGTGGCAAAGGCCAATATTTTTTGTAGTTTTGATGGCCCTTCTTCCTCTATAAGAACAGAAAAACATTGTAAGTGGTAGTTGGTCCAATTAACATGTATATGAAACAGCAACTAATTTAATACTAAATAAATTGTCAAAGAAGAGTTTTGTACTTGAAAGAACTGTAACTCTTATAGCAATATATTTATAAAACACCTTTCATCTTTTAACAATCTCTAGGCACTACTTGATGACATTTCAACCAAGCTTTAAGCCAGGCGCGGCGCCAGGATTTCAATTTCGGATGGGCCACTATTTGTATCAACGTTATTCACGATCAAATATAAACAGCAACAACATCCGGAACGTTTAGTTTTTCAGTTCACAAGATCATAATCATGAAACGTGTTCGCACTTTGGTTAAATAATTTAACTTAAACTACATGTAAATCCTGATGGCATGCTTAGGTTTAACGTTACTGAACTGGACCGTCTGGACATTACCCACCCGGAAATAATTAGGCTTTATGTTATTGTGACGTCACGCTGAACGGAAAAATAATACTTACCGTACTAACGTACATAGATTTGGAAATGATCCCGGACTGACTTGTGTGTGTGTTTATATTGCATTCCGCTGTAGACGAGCTTTGACAGCGCTCTCTCCCGTTAAAAGTGAATGTCGCTCACCCAGCGGACCTCTCCCTCGTAAATGCATAGACCACTTCTTTTTAACATATGTATTTTTAATAAAGTAACCCAATGAAATATCTCAAGTTATTTGGCCTGAAACGCTAGCTTAGAACATAAAAACAACAGACAAGCGGCAGCATGAAAGCAGGAAAAAAAACAGTGCTTACAATATTGAATTAGCTGTAAACAATAGGCAAGTAAGTCTCACATCTTTCTCTGACCCTCTCTATAGGAGCAGTCTACGGGGTTTGCTTTTGAATATGTCAATGATTTCATCATAGTCCAAGGTGACTGTAATATCCCTTTCAAATGTTAACAGACAGAGTGAGTTCAGGCGAGTGGTGAGCATCGAGCTCCTATTGGCAGTTTTTATTCTCTTGACGCTGGAGAAGACGCGTTCAACTGTACATGACGTCATAGGTAGCGTTATCAGTGCTTTTAAGAAGCTATGAATATGAGGGAAAACTTCCTCACTACATATGTCCATCACATCTAAAAGAGTTTTAAAAGTTTCTCCTCTTGCTCTCTTCCTTGCGGCGTGCTGGATAAACACTGAAAGCTCTGACTCTGTCACGCTTACATGGAAAAACTTCCCTGCATCATTGAGATTTTTTGTCATGTCTGACAAGCTGCCCTCACAAGAAGTTGCCAATAGAGTTCCTGCTGCTTTCATGAGTCCGTATGAGTCGTCATGGAACCTGGCGCTGAGTTCATTCATCTGGCAGTCTATTATTTGGTTTAATATCGCTTGCAAGTCATCGTCACTCCTCACTCTCGTGGATTTTCCCAGTGACATAGTAACTACACTTTCCCTAAATCGACTCGGGAGCTTTCGTGAGCGGGACGGCAAAGATATATCCCAACTGTCAATATCATTATCTCCCATGATATTATTCGTAATTGCCACCATCTTCAAGAATTCACGGTCGCTGGTGCGGATGTCTGTCAGTGACTGTTTAAGGTTTTCAATCAAATCCACCGTGTCTGTAACTGATACATTGATGGACTGAAGGCCTTTGGTTGCAAAGTCTGATTTGCTGAATAGCTCTTTAAAGAGTACAAGGAGAAATATGAATTTCTTTGTTCGCAGCTGTTGTAATAATGACTGCGCATCAATTTGACTCTGTCCTCCCTCTTCTGCATATCCCGATAGTACTTCAATAATTACGTCATAGAGTGTGGACACTTTACTCACTGCTGTTGATCTGGAACTCCACCTTGTGTCACATCCTCGCTCCAATTCCAGTGGTCTCCGATCAGGATGCATCTCTTTTTGTGCGCCGAGGAAGCGCGCGTGTCGTTGACTGCCAGACATGAAAGTGTGCAGAGAGTTCAGGGTATCAAAAAAAGTTGATGCATCACACGATGTCCGTGCGACAGATGCCAGCACCAGATTCAGTCTATGAGAGTGGCAGTGCACATAGATTGCATTTTGAAAGGTGCTCCTGAGGATGGCTTGAACACCCCCCTTATGTCCAGCCATAACAGACGCGCCATCAAATCCGAATCCCACACAGAGGTTTGGGTCCAACTCAAGAGGTGCCACAACTTCCATTATTTTTTTGGAAATGGCTTCAGCTGTCATTTCTTCTGTATCCACAAGGCCGATTGCTCGTTCCCTCACCGATCCCATGTACACATATCTTAAACAGACGGCCACCAGCTCTTTTTTTGATACGTCCTTACATTCATCGGCTAGTATTGCATAGAAAGTTCCTTCTGACCCATGAAGTTCCTTTTTCATGCGTCGCAACAGCAGAGTGGATGCTGCATTTAGCAAGTCATTTTGAATGTCATGGCTGAGCATTTTTGCATTGTTCGGAATAGCATCCAGTCGCCTTTGTATATCTGGATTGTGTCTGCAAACGAGTTTAAACAACTCAAGGAAATTACCGGCATTTTTCACCTCATCTTCATGTTCACGGAATCCGCGTAGAGGTATCTCTTGCTTTGCACATGTAAGCACAATGTCAAGTACTACTTTTAAGTGCTCCCGATTTCTTTCTATAACCTCACTTTGCCGGCCATCTGTGTTGAGGAGCTGATGGATGATTGTGCCACGATCGGACATGTTACATTCTCTGTAATTATTATATTTCTCCACAGCTGTCTTGTGAGCTCTGCTGTTATCATGTTTATAACAACCTGTATTCATATGCTTCCAATCCTTATATCCATCACGTCTGAATTTGTCTTCCCCGCCACTCTCTCCAAAATGCCGACACATTTTACAAAAGACGGAGTCCTTGACTACACTGTATTCTAAAAATCTGTACTTCTCGTACCAGTGTGATGAGAAGCTCCTGTCCTTGTGCCCAAAAACTGTGATGGGGTACTTCTTTAGTTTCGGCTGTGCAGCCGGTTCGTCGATTGCCGACAGGTCCACTGGAGCCAATGAACCAGCGGAGCTTGACTGGCTAGCTGCTCCTTCTTGCCCGCCAATAGGCCCCTCTTCCCACGCTAATCCCACAGCTTGCCTAGCTGGTGCAGGTGCTGTCGCCGGTCCGGCAGCATCTGGTGACTCCGTTCTAATTCTCTTAATATAGTTGGAAAGTGATGTCTGTCGAGCCATGCTGTAGGCCTATGCTAATAATCTGTATCTGTATGCTAATAATTACGGAGCTCCATTGTGATTTTCGATAATGCCAAACGTAAACTGTACTGGACATAAAAAGGCGGCAAGTTTACTATGACAACCACAAACAATACTGGCGCAGACTTCACACATGTTAATAACATAATAAATATGATCTTTCCTTTTTAGAGCGATGTTTTTTTAGTCTTTATTATTAATGTAGATGTTAATTTGAATTATGAAAAATAATTGAATTATCACGCTGTCATTTAGGGCGGGCCAGTTGTACAAGTGGGTGGGCCCAGGCCCGTCAGGCCCACCCATGACGCCGCGCCTGCTTTAAGCTATAATGTTTTTGTAATACAAATATGCTTTGTAAAAAAAAAAAAAAAAAAACACACAAAAAAAACAACAACACTAAAATATAAATAAACACATACGTTTACAAACCTTTGCTTATATGGTATACTGCTACAAGTAATAAACAGTTTACGTTTCATTTTTGAAAGTTCTATTTAGTGAAATGTATTAAAAACAAATAAAAGAAAGAAAGCAAACTTACCAAAAGGGTCCTTGATGGTCTAACATACATGCCTTTGGTTCTAAATATCTTATGGATTAGCATTCCATTCAGCTCCTGGCCCTCCTGGAGTTTAGGGGACACCAGCTTATTGCCACAAGCCATTAGAAACTGGAGGATACAAAGAAGATGGGAATATTACAACAACAAAAAAAGCTTTTGGGCTATGTAGTTTGTTGTACGATGGTGTTAGTGTGTGTTAATGTGTGTGTGTGTGTGTGTGTCTCCTTGGTTTCTTGCTCCTAGGAGGTATGTGACCGAGTCATGTACATTTGATAACAAATGCTATTGTATTATGTTTGTAATAATCATGATTGCACTTTGTTAACCTGTGTTTGTTCTTTAAAGTATTCTATAAATAAAGATTATTATAATATGAATCACAAAGTAAGAAAGAAAAAGTCTTTACCTGACATCCTCTAGAATGTGCTCACCAAAACCATCTCTGATGTGTTGCACGACAGTCTGCCGGTCCCAGGCCTTCTGGAATTCAAAGGCACTGAGGATGTGCCCATGTTTGTGTAGCCGTAATTTTGGACCTTGTTTGCACACTATTCCCCATGATGGATTGGGAAGTAATATTACGTCCTTGTTGAAATGGTCATGCTGCTGTGACCTAGCCCTGAAATAAGAATGTAACTCTTAAGACTGCATGAAAACAGCCACTGCATGTTAAGTCATGATACCACAGATAAATACAATACAGAGACCCAAGTCGTAAAACAACATACACACGTCTACAAACAATAGATATCATAATTATGTCCAGTTTGACAAGAGCAAAATACTTATCGACCCCCTTCTGACTGTGAACCAACCCTCCAGCTGCCTTTAACATTATATATTACCTCTCGTTTTCCCGCGAACATTTTGGTATTTGCTGAGCGAAATTTACCGTACATTTCATACACTGTACACATTCCTGGTTTCAGTTTAACCTTATTCCCACGTTTACTCATTCGAGTTTAATATCGTGCTTTCTTTCGTTCATTCATACAGTAGGCTAAGCTACTGTGGTAGGGTGAACTAGCCAGATTTTGGTATTTGCTTGGCGAAATTGCTGGCCAATTTTCATCGTACATTTCATACACTTGCCTACATCACAATCCTGGTTTCAGTTGAACCTTATTCCGACATTTACTCATTCGAGTTTAATATCGTTCTTTCTTTCGGTCGTTCATTCATTAATTCATACAGTAGGCTAGGCTACTGTGGTAGGGGCGAACTAGCCAGCAATGATTTTGGTATTTGCTTGGCGAAATTGTAAGCCAATTTTCACCGTACATTTCACACACTTGTACACCACATTCCTGGTTTCAGTTGAACCTAATTCCCCCATTTACTCCTTCGAGTTTAATATCGTTCGTTCATTTATTCATACAGTAGGCAAGGCTATTGTTGTAGGAGTGAACTAGCCAGCTAGCCAACTGCACACAATGGTAATATGACTTAAAATTTCAAACTCCGACTACGTATAATTACCTTTTTCTCCTTGTACCTTTTGATGTCCATGCGCCGAAGTGCTGCTGCGCTTGATAGCGCGGTGCAGGTGCACAGGTCCTCCTGTCTGTACCTGCAGCAGACAGTGGCACGGCACGCCGTTGCGCTGCCGGGACGGAAAGAGAGCTATAGGTGGCTGTCCACTGTATCCACACCTGGAGCTGCTGCAACTCCCGACTGTTTCCGAACAGTTGAGGCATTAGACAATGTTCTGATTGTCTCCGCTGAGGCAAATATGTTGTTTAGTAACGCCGTTGCTTCTGCTAAATTGCTTGAGGGCTGTTGAGCACATAGTTGAGCTGCCTTCTTGATCACTTCTGTTTCACCGAAAACGCCTTCCGTTGCAACTGAAATGCCTTCCGTTGCAACTGAAATGCCTTCCGTTGCAAGTGAAATGACTTCCGTTGCAAGTGAAATGACTTCCGTTGCAAGTGAAATTTCATATGTGTGTATGAGAGCTTTTCATATGTGTGTGTGAGAGCTTTTCATATGTGTGTGAGAGCTTTTCATATGTGTGTGTGAGAGCATTTCATATGTGTGTGTGAGAGCATTTCATATGTGTGTGTGAGAGCATTTCACATGTGTGTGTGAGAGCTTTTTATATGTGTGTGTGAGAGATTTTCAGTAGTGTGTGTGAGAGCATTTCAGTAGTGTGTGTGAGAGCATTTCAATGGTGTGTGTGAGAGCTTTTCAGTAGTGTGTGTGAGAGCGTATAGCTTTTCAGTAGTGTGTGTGAGAGCATTTCAGTAGTGTGTGTGAGAGTATTTCACTTGTGTGTGTGAGAGCATTTCATTTGTGTGTGTGAGTGTATAGTTTTTCAGTAGTGTGTGTGAGAGCATTTCACTTGTGTGTGTGAGAGCATTTCACTTGTGTGTGTAAGTGTATAGTTTTTCAGTAGTGTGTGTGAGAGCATTTCACTTGTGTGTGTGAGTGTATAGTTTTTCAGTAGTGTGTGTGAGAGTATTTCAGTTGTGTGTATGAGAGGGTATTCTGAATAATGTCCCTCACGGCCCCTCATACTTTCCATCTCTCTGTCTCTGACGCGTGTGCTCTTTCTCATACACACACACAAACAAACACACACACACACACACACACACACACACACACACACACACACACACACACACACACACAACCTTCTCTCCCACATGCACTCATGTACTGTGTCTCTTTCTCCTGTCTGTTCAAATCGAGGAGTATTTTTTCAAAGGTGCGCTTCCTAGGACTAAAAATGAAGTGCAATCTTCTGTCCCCCACTGACACTGTAAGTGTGATCCTGTGTGTCTGTATGTGGTGTGTATCTATGTCTGGTTTACTGTAAGTCTGAATGAACAATGAAGGTGTTAGAAAATGATAGGCAAGAGTTATCTTGATTTCTGCTATTTGTTTCCGCCATATGGAGCCATATTTTGTTCTGTATTTATTGAAATAAATGTTCATGCAGAGAAATCTGTGTGCAACAGGGGAGGACACAGACAGAAGTGACCACCCATTCACTTGCAAGAGGTTGCTTGGATACTACAGTGACATTTTTTAAAACACTCCCCAAGGTTCAAGCATGCAGAGCTGTGATCCTCTAAACTCAGACATGAAAATAAGCATTTAAGTGAAGAAGGGTCTTACAGAGCTACACCCTCACTTGAATACATTGTGACAAGAGTGTATTGTGTCGAGTCTTACTGAATAACAGCAAAAACCAATACAAATGGCTTACCTGCTAAAATCTGCTTACCACATGTGATTAACCACATGTGCGGATGTACACACACACACACACACACGCGCACACACAGAAACACACACACACACACACACACAAATACATGCTCAGGCATGAATCTGTTACACATTATTTAAGGGAAAAAAAAGTTTGCTGTATAAATTCATCATCTAAATGTGTGTGTGTGTGTGTGTGTGTGTATGCGTCATTACCCGCTGCAAGGTCACAAAACCACCAGTATTGTCAAGGAAAGTCTTCATGGAGAGACAAAGGCAATGTCAGAACAGCAAAGACTCTAAAACTAAGGCAGACCGCTGAGGTATTAGGGACAGGAACACGTCGCCCTTGAGAAAGTTATCTACTGAATATAGAGAATGTAAGGTCATATTGTTAGTTTAAAGTGTTTTTATTTAAAAAAAAATTCTGCTTGCTTTTCAAAAGGTCGGTAAGCGGCCACAGAGAAAAAAAAACAGAGACAGGAAGAGAGAGAGAGAGAGAGATGCAGAGTTTTACATATTGATTTTTCGCTTTACTTCTTGAGATCAGAGGTGTGAAGCCACAGCTTTGAGCAAGGAAGTTTGAAAACACAGACACGAACACAGACAGACAGACAGTCAGACAGAGACACACACCCACTTTTATGTGCTTCAGAAGATTTGTACTGGACATCCAGATCCTTGGTAAAGGCAGGATGAGCATGCAAGCGTGTCGCAGTGTCACTGAAGGCTTTAGCTGGGCTCACAGGGCAGATCCCATGGCATCTTAGAGACACCAAAGCGAGAGAACAGCACACAGACCCATCCCACACAAACCCGTACACCCAGCTGTGTGCTGCTTGCTAAGGACAGACCTTCACTGGCCAGGCCCTGGACCCAAACAGACAGGCTGTGAAGGTCTTTAGCTAATCTTAACCACTTAATCTTTTACAAATTATGTTAAACCACTGATGGAGTTGGAGTTTGTTTTGCGTACGTTTTTATTGTCAGATATGACTGAAAGTAGAAAAGTATTTGGTGCAATGCTTAAGGAACAGTATACACCCTCAGTTTGAGGTATGTTTTTACAGGCAACTAGTTTTGGCTTCATCTTCCAATTCATTTTGATAGTATATGGTCATGTGAAGAGCAGGCAAACACACTGCAACTAGTCTCCCAACATCGACAACTATATCCCTAAAGGACGTGTAGTATGCTGGTGAGCTTTTATCAGTGCCAGGTGTGCTGTTGTAGGTATTTGCAAGGTTTTTGCAAGCCTTTTGGGTTGCTGGCTAGTTTTAGTATAAAACCCCTTAGATATTCCACGAATGAGAGCATCCGAGAAATCCCTCTTTTAACACATTAACATATGTGTTGTTAGACATTTCAAGACAGATTTTTATCACCATCAGTAAGTATGCTCAAGCTCCACTAACCATCTGATGCAATGCCAGACATTTTACCACTAAGGAGGCAAACATTTAAGTGTGTGCTGTGTGTGTATCTGTGTGTATCTGTGTGTGTGTGTGTGTGTGTGTGTGTGTTTCTGCGTGTGTGTGTGTGTGTGTGTGTGTGTGTTTCTGCGTGTGTGCATGTGTGTGTGTGTGCATATGTGTGTGTGGAGGAGGTTGGTTAAGTAAGAGTTTTCTTCCAACTAACATGTTTCTGACACCACTGAATGCCATGTGAACTTTAAATGAACCCTCCTACACGGCTGTTCTGACAATCCTTCAAGGGATCGCTGATGTGCTGTACATCTCGAATGGGAGCCTGCATTCCATTACATATTTCATGCTAAACTGATCCGGAACCTTCAGAGAGACGGCTTGCTTGGCAGTGTCCTACAGGGACAGTTTTACTCTATTTCAAGTAAAATCCATGTGGTTTGGACGAAGGAATCCATATGGTCAAGAGAGCTGAAAGTGCACAGAGGGACACAAGGGCACACACACACACACACACACACTCACTCTCACACACACACACACACACACCCACACACGTACACGCAAAGACACAGCCTCAAACATAAGATACTTGGGGGGGGGGGGGGGGGGGGGGTGTGTTATATAGTTGGAATGTGTCAGTTAAAGGTTATGTGTTAATTTTTGCCCAAAAGATGTGGTGTTGTAGCCTGGAAGCCAGCTCGAACTTAGCCCCGCCCACAACATTTGAGGTCTGGAAGTCCGGTCTGGCATCGCTCCGTTGGAGAGAAATTATGCCGACCAAAAACTAGACAGCCAATCAAATTGTCAGGGCGGGCTTTATACGATGACGGACAGATGATCAACCGTAACGTAATCAACCACGTCACCAAAGAGTGCTTGGTTTGAAGCCAGCTGCCGCTGGAGAGCTGAAATGTGGAGATTGGAGGCGGTTTTAGAAGACATTGACAGTGCATTCATTTTGAAAGAGGAACAGAGAAACGCGATCAAGGCATTTGTCAATCGAAAAGATGTTTTCGCTGTCCTTTTTACGGGATCCGGTAAAAGTTAAATGTATCAGCTGGCCCCTATTGTCTACTTTTGAAACACGCCCCATAATCACAGCCCAATGGAGCAGTGTCAGACTCATATTCTGACTAGAATTATGAGTGTGACATCGTCAGGCTAGTGGTGTTGTTGAATGTTGTCAGAGCCGTCTGGTCATAGTTCTTCAGAATCAGAATCAGAAAGGTTTTTACTGCCAAGTAGGTTTTCACCTACCAGGATTTTTTTGTTGGACGTTGGTGCAAACAATAAACATACACAATAAACAATACAAATATTAGTTATTATACACATATTAAGTTATTAATTATAAGAAAAACTAAATATAAAATATATTTAAAAATGTACAGAATATATTAAATGGAAAGAAATGCAGGACTAGTGTGCAATTAAGAGTTCAGGATTAGTCCGTGTTGGGGGGCTGGGGTCCAGGGCCTTGTTAATGAGGTCAGCTGCAGACGGGAAGAAGCTGCTCTGGTGGGGTGATGTTTTGGTCCTGATGGACCGCAGCCTTCTGCCGGAGGGGAGGGTTTTACAAGGAGCTTGACGGACTGGTGACTGGAGGTGCAGCAGTTGGTGTACAGGGAGAAAAGTAGAGGGGAAAGAACGCAGCCTTGAGGGGAACCGGCGCTGATGGTTCGGGGGTCAGAGACATGTTTTCCCAGCCGCACGTGCTGCCTCCGGTCAGAGAGGAAGTCTGTAATCCACCTGCAGATGGAATCAGGCACACTCAGCCGGAGAAGCTTGTCCTGTAGCAGAGCCGGGATGATGGTATTAAAGGCAGAGCTAAAGTCCACAAACAGGATCCTGGCATATGTTCCTGAGGTGTCCAGGTGCTGGAGGATGGAGTGAAGGGCCATATTTACTGCATCGTCTACAGACCTGTTAGCTCTGTAGGCAAACTGCAGGGGATCCAGTAGAGGGTCAGTGATGGTTTTGAGATGCCGCAACACAAGCCGCTTGAATGACTTCATCACAACAGAGGTGAGAGCTACGGGTCTGTAGTAATTAAGTCCTGTGACCTTTGTTCTTGTTCTTAAAGGTGATATAAGTAAGAAATTTAGTCTAAAACTAGGGCTGTTAAGCAATTTAACTAAATAATCGAATCAATTACATGCCTTGTGATTCATTAATCTAAATGAATCACATATATGAATTGGCTGTGAGAAGCATTTCAAAATCAGTCAGATTTGCCATTGATGTGAAGTTACAAAGTAAAAAAGCCTGATGTTCACCTCACAATAAGGCAAACAGATACTTCAATGGACTTTATTTTCTCATAAAACTACCAAGCTAATTACCTTAGGTAATGTCAGACTACACCAACAACTAAAGCATCAAGTCTTGCCGGCTTGTGAATTAACGTCACCAAAAAATCTGCCCCTTATAACTTTGCTTTGCCTCGGTCAAATGCAATTTGTTTTCTATAGTATAGTTGAGTTTAGTACAGTTGTTTCTTACAGATATGGTTTACAAATTACCTTCCAGAGTTCCGGACTTATCCATCTTAAACTCAAACAAGGTGATGTATACAAATACATAGAGTGTGACTAATCTGAATTAAGGTTTTAACTATCTGTGCTTAATTAATCAAAATTAACATGTTTTTGACAACCCTATTTCAAACATTCAAAGATGATCTAGAAATAACCCTTTTGACATAATGTCAAAGACTTCTATGCTCTATGTTGCCCTGAAATACACTAGAGTTAGCATATTGACCAGTAAGCCTGGCCTGTTCTCTCTCATAATACCACTTTGTACCTCAAGAGATGCTAGTGAGTCCCTGTAGCAAACACAGCAAGGCAAAGCAGTGATGTCCTCACTGGCATAAGCATACATTGTCAGGGATGGTATTTGTAATCACTAAAATCTTATTACAAAGGGCTAAAATAATGGCAGTTAAAGTCTCGTTCATTTCTGGATTATAACTACAGAGTCTTAACCCATTTTCAGAGAACTGGATTGATTCTATGAACGGACCCAAGTAAGCATGGCTATCCTGTAATAAGTATCAATATGGTAGGTATTAACAAATACCTCGGTAGCAAGCCCATCGGTTAAAGAAGCATTCCGGATGAATTGCTATTCGCTAACGGTATACTAACGGCTAAAACTAACGAAATCTCTTGAAATGTGCTGACTTTGACATTATGACAAACTAATTACTCAACAACTGTCCTAACACAGTCAAACATCAAGCAAGTGCTACACAAGACAAAGCAAGGCGGCAAATAAGCTACTTACTAGTTTGGCAGAGAGTAGAAAGCCGGGCGGCTTCAGGGTATCCTACATTTAGCAGTTACTAGTGCAGTGCCCGTAGGAATTATGCATTCTGTAGTATTAGCAGACGTAGGTGTAGCTGTTGGGTAGTGTAATAGCTTTTTTTATATATATATATTTGCACTCCACATAGGTACAGGTTACACTGAAGTATTATTGTGATGCATGTTTCCTTTTCAATAATAAATGTTTTAATGTTGTATAGCCTTTTTGGAGATATACCAACAAATAAAGTTTGAGATTATGTAGTGTATGCAGTTGAATATAGATGTCAAAGTTGCTGTCTAAACTATAAGCTAAATGTCATAAAGAAAGAAATTATTTAAAATGAAGTTATGGTTGAAATAGGATCACTTCTTTATTGTGAGGGTAAGTGTGGGTAAGAATGGTCATGCAGTTGGACTCAAATGTAGGTTCATTTTATTGAATGTATGTACTGTAGGCTACTGTATGACTTTGATGATGCTAGCTTTGACAGCCCACTCTCAGACAGATCGTAAGCTAATAATGTCCTTACAATGGTAACACAGTTGGATGATAACATGACGACGTGGCCCAACATAATTTACAGCGAGATTTGCGCGTATTTTCGTGGACTCCATAGCAACAGATGGGAAAGCAATGGACAATCTGAAAGCCTCCGAGGCTTATCAATATAAGCTACCATTAATAGCGGTTTAGTACTCCACTCTTGCGTTGTGATTTGATTGGCACCCAGCCGTTTATTCATACACTCTGACAGGTTTAATAAACACAGAGCAAAGGCGATCACACACAGTATCTTTGGAATGACAGCCTCTCCCAGCCAGGGCAAATGCAGACTGAGGTTTATAATATTGCAATAATGAGAAAACAAAATTCACACGAATTACAACATATACATCGGACACTAATACATCGGAAACCTCTCTCATTGCGTCAGTAGATGAATGAACGCATGGTCAGTGGTCTAGGCTCTAGGCTAACCACACGACTGTTGTATGACTATAACATCATTCACGTCGCGCGGGTCGGCCCCGTTGTAAGTCAAATAAGTGCAGAAATGTACTGTAAAAATACGCTATACTAATAAACAATATGAATATTTGGTAACACTTTCTATGAAGCCCAGCGTTATAAGGCCCTATAAGGACATTATAAGGGCCTTAATAATGACTTACAGCGATTGCTACAATGACTTATAGCTACTTTATAACTACGTATAATGTCTTCATGATGACTCATAATCACCTTTATGATACATTATATCAGTTCATTATGAATGGTTATAATTAAAGATGGAATAATGCATTATAAATATGTGACTGTCGGGTAACACTTGCTATGAAGCCTGCCTTTATAAGGTCCTATAAGGACATTAATGATGACGTTTAAAAGTAGCTATAAGTCATTGTAGCACTCTTTATAACTATGTTTAGCATCTCCACAATTACTCATATCCACTGCTCTGAAACGTTATGTCAGTTAATTATAAATGGTTATACCAGTGGCGGTCCGTGCATTTCACGACTAGGCCTTCAGCGATGTCCTACACGATGTTAAACTGAGTGAATCCACCTCCTAATACCATCATTATGACGCCATGGCTCTCGAACCATTATATTTATACAGAAAGGCAGTATAAGTGAGCATTGCATCACCATAACATAGTCGAGTAGCCTACAACAGACTTTATTCATATTTCCGGAGCATTTAAAATCAATACGTATTAACAATACATTACGAGTAGTAAACTCTCAGTTATATGATCGCTTGAATATAACTGTCACAACTTAAAAATAAAAGGCGATTTTCAGGGATTAGTCTACAAAGTTGTATTAAGTCCACCGAAAGTAGCCTTTGTGAGCTTTAACAAGTTTGTCCACTAAACATCGCATTGTCCCACCTGCAAAGCAGTTTCATTAAACTTCCCATCCTCACGATATCCAGTTTTTCTTGAAAGTTCCGTCTAGAAAATGCCGTTGTAATTGTATCAAAAACTGGAATGATCAAGTTGGTGTAAACTAGTTTATTTGAGTTGGTTAATGTAATTATATTCAGTCTTACCAATTGAAACAACTAGCATAATAAGCATTGAAACCGATGTACGTCGTTAGCCAGCTAAACTGAGCACTGAAGCACTGCATCGGTCTGCCTCAGTATCCAATCAAAGGACGTTTACGTGTCACGTTCAACGCGAGGGAGGAAAGAAATCTTCCGGGCCTTCTAGAAGGCCCAGTGTCGCCAACTCGAAATCTGATTGGTTGTCACAACTGTCTGTTTCAGTTCATTCAACTTAAATGAACTGAAACAGCCAGTTGTGATAACCAATCAGATGTACACGGGCCTTCAATGTGAATTCTGAAGGCCTCAAGGAAGATTTCTGTTCTCGGGGAAGATTTCTCGGAGCGTGGAAACACATGATAGCTGAAATATGATTGGATGAAAGCTCTAACATAAATGAACAACGCTGGAAGCTATGAAATGAAGATAATGGACTATGGGGAATAATTTAATACATATTTATGAAAAGAAAATATTAAAATTAAATTTATTTTATTACATTTATTGTCTGATGATGTTTAGGCCAGCAGAGAAGGCCTTGAAGGCCCTGACGGACCACCACTGGGTTATACAGTACTGTGCAAAAGTTTTAGGCAGGTGTGAAAAAATGCTATGAACTAAGAATGCTTTGAAAAATGTAAACAATAAATGTTTATTTTGTATCCATTTACATGGTAAGACTGAGCACAGCAACAAGACACAACGTAGTTATACTGCATCAGCAGGATCTCTCCCAGACAAAGATTTCAAAGCAGACAGGGGTTTCAAAATGTGCAGTTCAAGCTCTTTTGAAGAAGACGTTGAGGATCGTACACGCAGTGGTCAGCCAAGGAAACTTAATGCAGCTGATGAAAAACACATCAAGCTTATTTACCTTCGAAATCGGAAGATTTCAAGCAGTGGCATCAGCTCAGAACTGGCAGAAACCAGTGGTACCCAGGTACAGACATTTACTGTCCAGGGAAGTCTGGCCAGAAGTGGTCTTCATGGAAGAGTTGCAGCCAAAAAGCTCTACCCCGACAAGGAAACAAGGCCAAGTGACTGAACTACGCACGAAAACATAGAAACTGGGGTGCAGAAACATGGCAGAAGGTGCTCTGGACTGATGAGTCAAAATTAGAAATATTTGGCTGTAGAAGAAGGCAGTTTGTTCGCCGAAGGGCTGGAGAGAGGTACAATAATGAGAGTCTGCAGGCAACAGTGAAGCATGGTGGAGGTTCCTTTCCAGTTTGGGGCTGCATTTCTGCAAGTGGAGTTGGAAATTTGGTCAGGATGAATGGTGTCCTCAATGCTGAGAAATACAGGCAGATACTAATCCATCATGAAATACCATCAGGGAGGCGTATGATTGGCACCAAATGTATTCTGCAGCAGGAACATAACCCCAAACATACAGCCAATGTCATTAACAACTATCTTCAGCTTAAAGAAGAACAGAAAGTCCTGCAAGTGATGGTATGACCCCCACAGAGCCCTGATCTCTACATCATCGAGTCTGTCTGGGTTTATACATGAAGAGACAGAAGAATTTTAGGAAGCCTACATCCACAGAAGATCTGTGGTTAGTTCTCCAAGATGTTTGGAACAATTTACCAGCCGAGTTCTTTCAAAAACTGTGCAAGTGTATCTGGAAGAATTGATGCTATTTTGAAGGCAAAGGGTGGTCACACCAAATATTGATTTAATTTAGAATTTCTTCTTCTGTTCCTTCACTGCATTTTGTTAATTTATGAAGAATTGATGAAAATAAACTGTTAACACTTCCATTTTTGAAAGCATTCTTAGTTTACAGCATTTTTTCACACCTGCCTAAAACTTTTGCACAGTACTGTATGTGTGAGAGAGAGCGAGAGAGAGAGAGATAGAGGAGAGAGACAGTGAGAGACAAATTGATGTCAAGTCTCCTTAACATGATGTCAGAATGAAGAGAAGAGACTGCATAGAAGTGGCCAGACATAGACACCATGCACTACATACTGCACTACACAAACACAAACACACACACACACACACACACACACACACACACACACACACACACACAGTTTCATCCTGCTCATAGCTTCAGGCTCTTAGACCCTCTGACATGAATTTTAAATGTTCCAAAGAGATAAGAGAGAATGACTGAGAGAAGGCGAGTGAAGGAGGGAGAGGAGGAATAAAGAGTCTGAAAGCACAGGAGAGGGGGTGTAAGTGGAAAGAAAGTCAGATTATACGTTTTCCATACTATTTTATTTGGTCAACACACCTTGATGTCATACTACAATAAAGGAATTGTGTGCATAAAACATAAGGTTTAAAAATGTAGAGCAAGATGGAAATAGAGACGAGAGTACCAGATACAAGATGGAAGGGTAATGGAAAGAAGAAGGGAGGAATGGTGGAGATCATGAGAAAGCAAGAGGAGGTGGAATGCATTGCTTAATGCTGGCTGATGAAGTGTAGTTTATATTCTTTCTGAGTACGACTTAAAACAGTAAAAGCACATCCCATGGCCCTCTGTGTTCATGTGTGTGTGTATGTGTGTGTGTGTGTGTGCATGCGCACGCGTATGGCGTGTGTGTGTCTATGATAAAACGCCAGGGAGCTCATTCCAACTGTTTGAGTGACAGAAACATCACTCCTCATGGCACAAGTAACACAACTCAAACTGAATGAAAGGGATAGTGAGACAGCTAGAGGGAGAGAGAGAAATAGAGAAAGAAGAAGAAAGAAAGAGGATGGGAGATGGACAGAGCCAGAGGGCAGAAAAGAAACAAAGAGACGACAGAGGAGTGGGGCGGCTGGGGTCCAGCTTAGTCGGCATTCTGTCAAAGTGATAGTCCCCCTCCAAAGACTCCAGCCCAGCCAGCCTGACTCTGCTCTTATGACTAGAACCCTTCTGGAAACACACTCTCTTGCTCTCTTCTTCTTTCTCTCCCTTTTTTTCCCTCTCTCTGTCTCAGCCCCTCATGAAACCAGAGCTCCTCACGCACGCGACCATAGTCTTGTGTCATCAGTATCTCCGGATTGCACACACTCCGAGAGTGTGGGATTGATTGATTTTGGTTAGCCAGAGTGAGGAGGGAGTGAGGAGGGAGGAGGAGGGAGTCAGGAGTAGTGTGTGTGTGTGTGTGTGTGTGAATGTGAGGAAGAGAATATAGAATGGTCTTGGAGACTGAGGGCCTGATTTACTAACATTGCGACCGCAGCTTAATCTGCGCCTTTGCCAAGGCGCACAATACCGCACAGTGTTTTTCCCCAATTTCCGTGGTATTTATCAAACAAGATCCGCGCTGGGCACTCTGTGCTTACTCAGCCCTTTAGGGCCTGATTTACTTACATTGCGACCGCAGCTTAATCTGCGCCTTTGCCAAAGCCCACTATACCGCACGGTGTTTTTCCGCATTTTCCGTGGTTTTTATCAAACCAGATCCGTGCTGTTCAATCATTATTTAGCGCACCGTTAAAAGACGGGAGAAATCGCCTGCAAGTTACTGCCACCATGGAGATTCGAGGAAGAGAAAATGAAGGTTCAGGGAAGAGGAGATAGATATATTGGTTCACGTTCGCTCTATCACGGAACCTGATTCAATGTGCGCGCTGTTATATTGTTGTTCTGCCCGCCATCACCTACAGCGAGATGTTTAATAGAACACGATTATAAAGAATATGCTATTGGTGGCATTAATGCATAAACTGTCTATTATAACATTTTAGATGTGTACATGGCGAGATTCGTAATTTCTACAAGGGACATAGGTTCACTACAATATATCCCCACTGAAACAAATACATTTACCAAGTAGCCAGGCCTCTCCAAAATCCCCGTTGCTCAATCTTGGATAGATGGCACTATTCCGGAAGATAAAACTGTCATGGACAGATCCAGGGTATTTGGCTACCACGTTAGTAATGGGCATCACATATGACCTGGACATTCATTGAATATGTGTGCTTTCTGTTTCGGTAAATGTGTTCGTGGATTGAAGGTGGGACTGTTTGGATGTGGGTGCAATCAATGGCTCCAATTACGTTCGGAAAGTTTGCAATTTCCAAAAAAGTCCTGTTGGATATCTCTAATTTCAGCTATGGCAGTGGGGAAATGTATTGACCAGTGCGCCGTAGCAATGCATCGAGTACCTGGGTGAATATTTGGCTGAGTGAAGGCTGAGATATACCAACTTCTGATGCTATAACTGTTTGAAATCATCCGGATACCAATATTTTGCAATGTTGCCCAGAGTTTAACAACTGATGGAATGGAATGTGATCCCGGTTGGAGGGTTTGATGTCGTCTCTGATCTGGTTCAGTAATTGAAGTATTGCGTGGATGGTTAACCTGTACTGTCTAATGATTTGTGGTTCGCTTAACTGAAAAAGTGTTATACGAGTTGAATTTTTTTTTTCTGTGCACTGTCTCTGTCGTCTTCGCCTTGCTCTTATAACTGCTGCCATATCAACGTTTTCGCCAGGCAGTTTTAGTAAATAACACGCAATACATCATTAGGCACACTTAACTTCTCTCCTCCCATATATTTGCGCCACACGCCCAGGCTCCTTATACCCACCCATCTCGTTGCGGCACACACCCACAAAGCGTTAATATGCGCCTCTACTCAAATGCGCCTCCTTTGTAAATACCGTTTTATGTTTACACCCGGTATTTTACGCCTGAAATGGGCGCAATCCTGTTAGTAAATCAGGCCCTGAGTATTTTTAAAATTTTAGTAGTTTACATTTTTTATTTTTAAAAGTGTGTAGTCTGCTGTGAGACTGGGAATGTGTGTAAAAAGTAGCAGAAGTATTCTTTCTCTGATTGGGGGGGGGGGGGGAGGATGGAGGAACATTGTCTCTGAAAAGGCTGTAGAAGTGGTTGGCAGTAATATGAGATGTTGGCCCAGTATGGCAGAGGATGTGAGACTCTACTTGGTAGAGAGACCTCTACCCACACATTGTTTCCTTAAAAAAAAACACTTTCATAGCATCACAGCTGCTGAGTTTTATATTATTATCCTGCACATTTCTTTTAGCTGTAATGGTACAAGTTAATTGCACAGCACTAAAGTCATAAAAATAGTCACAAAGATGTCGAAGGGCACTTCTTTTCACTTAAATCACAGGAAAAATAAATTAATTTCTCAGCTGTGAGTGAAAAAAAAACCCTGCTATGACGGATTTCCTCTGGTTAGTCCCATTGAGATAGAAAAAAAAAAACTACTTCATAGGAGTGACCTATCTTCAGTCTGCAGCAGCTACAGCACGTTGCTGCTTGCCGAGGGTGGCTTAGTGGGTTAAAACTCCCTGCATGCTTATCAAAAGCTGCAGACCAATCGAGGAAAGGGAATCTTCAGCTTAGGTTGGCCTCCATCAGGCAGAGACAGCAGGTTGGGGGTGGGGACGGTTGATGGGGGTATATGGGTGAGCCCGGGAGAGCCAGAGTGACAGGCGGGACTCCCAGGGTTTGGTAAGTCTGGCGTGGAAGTGGCCTAGATCCGGCTCTGCCAGATCAGTGCCAGATGTGCCCCGAAGTCAACCATAAGCTTCCTTTGCATTCTTGATGGATGGATTTCTGTGTGTTCAAATACAGCTCTGGAAAAAATTATGAGATTATGGTTTTACTATTTATTGGTATGTGTTTGAGTAAAATGAACATTCTTCAAGCAGCTCAGTTTTATTTAATGGCTTGTGATTGAATGTAAGCATGTTCCTTTTTAATAGTGTTTTCTCATAGCTCTTCCTCGGAGGATAGCATTTCAGAGGAACTCAAATGCATGGTAAACAATCAATTGTCTTAATTAATGTGGATTGTGCCACTTACGCATAAAAGACATGTGCCACACCAGACATAAACTGAATAAAAGCTTTGTTTTGTGAATAATACAGCTCACCAAATCCAAAACACGCTGCTGGAAAAGATATACAGTAACAGGGATTTTTAAACTGATAACTGTAAGGTTAGGTTGATAACATGGTAGGTCATAGGCATGCTGTTCTAAAAGGTAGAAAACCTCATATGTAGCATAATTGAATAGGGAACCATCAGCTATTTACCATAATTTTTAGTGGACTGGGAATGTTTCTGTTAGATTTTACTCTGATTTTTAAATAGTGATTGGGTTTGATGAGATTCAAAGTGAGTGCAAGTTGGCTTTGATGCTATCTGGGTGGGTCATTTTGAAGAGAAACTGACGAGGGATTTGAAGTGTGCATTTAAGATCCCCCCTAAAAAAATATTCTTGGATGTACCCAAACTGAAATAAAGTGTTTTCACATGGGGTGTTACCATTCAAAAAGCAGCAGGGATCATCTTCAGAAGTTCAGCACTACATCCCCCTATTAAGGACGAAATCCAAAAACATCTAAAGAAAAACTGACAGTTCCAGACATCTTAATTTTTTACCCCATCACCCCCAGAGTACTTCACCTAAAAACCTCTCAAATCTGTATTAGGCCTCCTAATTCTGTCAGTATTTGCAGAAGAGGAACCAACCACACAACATGAGTTTTAGTGAGCTTTACTTACAACAGAAGATGTATGGAAACAAAAACCCGGTGGATGGAAGACAATGCACAGAGGGCAGGCCAAAAAAGAAATCAGTATTCAGGCAGGGGACAAAAAACACGGTCAGGAAACAAGAGTCCTAGCAGACTAAGCACGAAAGCAAACAGGCCAATAGGAATATAGAACAAACTGGCAGGGAACAGATACAAACACACAACTAAATTGCTCAGGACAGTTCATCGAAAAGCCCGGTGATAGGGTATGGGGGGAAAACAACAAGGAACAGGAGATAACAATTCAGGTAATAATTTTGATCAGGTGTGGGGAACAAACAGGTGCACATTGAAACACACAACTTAATTGCTTAATTGTTCATCGAAAAGACTGTGTGTTACACAAAACCAAACCACATGGTAAAATTTAAACACAAACCAAGATTAAACACAAAATTGCCTGCAGGGCAGCCAAGAGTGAGAGTCCAGGCTGGAGAGCTGACAAGTTCGAGATTAAATTGTAATCTGACACGAGAGGTTGCTGCTACTGCTGCTTCTGCTGCTGGCGATCATCTTCATCCTCCTAATTGAGTAAATGTTTCTGAAAGACGTAATGATATCAAGCTCCTGAATAGATATTGGCTCAGCTTCAAGGGTAATTTGATTACGGCAGTGTTAGCTGGGGATGCTTTTAGCCCATCAACAAAAGCATCTCTCCATATCAGCAAACCTGGCCACTGGGACTGCAGTGATGGGATGAGAATATTTCCATCTTCTGTCAGCATCTGTCACAGACTTCCCCCAGCCTCTTTGGTCCCAAGGCAGTTTAAAGAAATCCTGAAGATACAGATGACCTCTATAGATGACAATGCCATGTCACCATTAGCTGTAATTGTTAGAAGGAGCTTTTAAAATGGCTGATGGTATGACAGCATATAACCATTTGACATAAGCTTCAAGGCATGCAAAATGTACATGACAACTGTAAATTAACATTGTCATGACAATTACCGTGAATGCAGCACTGTGATGTCCTTGCATATCAACTGTCATAATGGCAGCTAATGACTGGATACAGTATCTGCCATGTCACATGTTACATAAAGTTATTATTAAATTACTATCTTAATGTTAGAAATATGCATGATACATTATTTGAGAAAAACTGTACCTTACTACAGTGAGCAGTAATAGGAGTGTTCATTATATGTCAGCCTATTAGGACAGTAGGTGTTGTAGTGTACGAATATTGTGTGTGGTGACTTTGTGATTGCTGTGTCATAACATTTATTGATTGCTGTGATTATATATGCACTGTTCACGTTTTGTATTGCCGTGATCTTTTTCTTACATTCACCTTGTGGAATTGCACAGACTACTCTGCTCACACAGACTGCCTATGAGGGCTAGTTGATTACTAAATCACTTTCACCTGGACACATACCTGAACAGTTGCAAATCTACCTATCAGCGGGAGCGAGGTACAGAGAGGAGGCGCATAAAAGGAAGCAGTTGTCGACTTACGGGAGAAACGGCAGGGACAACGACACCGTGGCAAGGCGAGCCGACTGCAGCGGATGGAAGCAGTCCAGAACACGGCAGCGTCAAGGAGGGCTGTATTGGAATGATCAATGCTCTATGTTTGCTGAACGAAGGAAAGTAAGCTTTCCCTCCTGTTTGTTCCATCCCATGATAACTGTGTACGTGGCCTGTGGTATGCTGATCTTCTGTCTGACTATTCGAGGGTTGCTGGTTGCCATGTATGGATGAGGACCGGAAGGACTCTATCGAACAGAAGTCGGAACCACAAGGAATATTCCAACGCTCACGATAATCATCGTAAAGGGAAGTACTTGTTCCATCCAAATCCCATTACATTGTTTTATTGCACCGGTTGAGCCTTGATTGTCGCCTTGTTTTATTGTTGTTTATGTGACTGTCTACTACGGGAGGCCGTGACTGACGTCACTGGGGGATTCCGGGGAAGCCTTCGCCAGAGGGGGCGTCGGCCACCACGTCACTCCCAGCACCCTACAGTCTGCACTGACCAGATCACGGTTGGATTACTGTTGATGGACCCCAGCTGTCTGACAGCTTGCGATTGGACTTCCCTTTTGGATGATTGCCTCTTCATAAGACTGCTTTCAAATCACAACTTAACTGCAACGTTTTTATAAATATTAAAAGTAATTTTATATTATTCTTATTGTGTGGTACTTCTGTGTCCTGGGCATTCCTAAATTGAAGGCGAGGGTCATACGGCTGACATACACCGTCAGCAAAATCAGCCACACCCTGTAGGCTTATTTTAAGACACCCCCTGATCTGAACAAACGTTCCTCTTGGCTGCGCACTGAACATGTTTTAAGATGCCAGAAAGATTTAGTGGCCTTTAGGAGAATTTTTAATGGAAAGTTAAAGTGCTGGAGGAAGTCGTCCCCAGATGTATTGCTAGAAGAGGTATATATCACAGATAATGCGGTTGTTGTAGTGAACATAGTTGCTTCAGAAGAGGCACTTACAGCCTGTAAGACTATGAGAGATAAGAAGTTGTGCTCAGTGCTGTAGTCTAGTTTTCTGTGGTGGGTCGGTGCCACAGCTCCCCTCTGGCCTAGGTTTTAGTGGAGACCAGTGGCGGCTCGCCCATAGGGTGCGCTGGGGCTCCGCCCCCCCGCTGACCTGACTGCCTGTTTTTCTTTTCTTTTCTTTTTTAAATAATCTCTCATTTTGAAAAAATAACCTGTGTTAATACAATGATATTGATGATTTTGCTTTAGAATGGGTTTAGA
>NC_137921.1:39809233-39866733 GCF_963457725.1 Sprattus sprattus | reverse complement strand
GCAATAAAGTCTGGTAATGAACAGGTTTAATAAGACTGAGACGATAGAGAATAAGATACTTCTGGAAGAAGCTGAGAAACTCGTGACGAAGTACATGAGTGTGTATGTGTGTCTGTGTGTGTATCTGTATATATGTGTGTGTGTGTGTGTGTTTGTTTGTGTGTGTGTGTATTTGTGTTATCTAATCAGACTTTCCTTGAATTTGAGTAGATAAGTGCTCTGCTAGCTACTGAAGTGTGTCTGATCTTGCCATTTCTCTTGGCAAGTGAGAGGTGGCTAGGTGTCAACGATGGGGTCAGGGGGGAGAGGGAAATCAGCATCTGTTTTGTGGCGATAACAGCGTTTGTGCATTAATGTCGGTGTGTGTGGGTGTGTTTGTTTGTGACTCTTTCACATGCAGTCAAGCAGTTCCATATGCTACAACATTAGCATTAAAAGGTTGATGTACAGGTCCTGGACTGGAACATAGAATGTATGTGAATCATCCAAGGGTCATCTTACTTACATTTGCACAAAATCAATGCACAGACCTCCAATCCCCAAACAATGGTCCCAAAGGTCTCTGGAGAAGTGGTTATACTCTTAATTTTTTTAAGCAGCCTATAGAGCACAGGATAAACGCCCTGTTTTGAGAAGTGGGTATACCCACTGCTACCTGCGTATACCCTGGACTACACCACTGGTCCCTTGACAGCACCATATCATGAACTCATTGGTGCTGTATTTTAGTGTGTGGTCCTCTCTCTCTAGCCTTATCTTTCTCTCTCTAATTCTCTCTCTATCTCTCTTTCTCTCTCTCTCTCTCTCTCTCTCTCTCTCTCTCTCTCTCTCTCTCTCTTTCTCTATGTCTGTCTGTCTGTCTGTCTGTCTGCCTGCACAGGTCATTTAGTAAGTGTGATATTTTTTACTATTTCTTTTTTTGAAGAGGTAGATCTTTTTTTTCTTTTTGAAGAGTGCTCTCTGCGGACTCTTTAAGGGAAGTTGGGAAGTGTTTGAGTGTGTTTGGTGGATATTTGAAGATGATAATCTCACTCTGTAATGAGTTCCACAGGGAACGGGCAACGTGAAGGCTCATCTGAAAAATCTCGGGCCAAATAATTGCAAACGCAGAAAAAGGCAGAGGAGATCTGTTCAAGTAAAGTGTATAAGTTTAGCCGCCTCGAAATGGTGGAAGATGTTTCTTGATGACAGCGAGGATACTTGTCCATCTCATCAAAACAGAATATTTAAAAGGGTTGAATTAATTATTGCAGGGATGAGGAGATATTGTAGCAATATTTAGGAAATCATGTGCATCTATATGAGATTTACATGATTTGGTAATACATATTACACCCCTTAATTTGCTGCAATGATAATGTAATGTTGGCTATGTGGATGTAATTTAAAGCAGGGCTGGACTGGGACAAAAAATCGGCCCGGGCATTTTGAACCAGACCGGCCCACTTAATTCGATAACACACCCTTTGGTCTCTCGAATGTCTACACACCAACCAGGCTTTTAGCTAGCAGGGCGTCTGCCCTATAGTATACAAAAAAATAAGAAGAAATGGGACGCCCTACTTTTAGGCAGGACGGCCTAAAGACGCCCTATTTTTCTCCCGTTTTACCTGTTAACTTTCGCTGAATGTGATCAAAATTCACCGTTTCAGTCGCTTCAGCGAAGTCTAGAATCATATGCCCTGCCAATTAGAAAATAGCATTGCTGTATTCCCGCTACAACAACGTTACATCATTATTCCAACGAAACATTGATTCATGGGCTCGCAGAAGCTACAGAAGACAGCTGTCTCACCGCACGTCACTGAACCTACTACTTTATGAGTTCAACAAGAGTTTGTGTGTTAAGGTGGTGGTCTTAATTAATCTAAATTCAATACAACACAAAAAAAATCATACACTTTAAAGCTTTTTTTCAGAATACGGAGGTTTAAGATCGGTCGATATTTTCCGTCCTTTTTTGGAACCAGAAAATAGCGACTGAAGAACCCCCTGTTCTCGTCTACGAGAGGTACAGACTGTATTGCTCCCTTTCCTAGAAGGGAGTCTATTTCCTCCTGTAGGAAACGCGCTTGATGAGGTGGCACTAACGTTTGTACCACGCCCCTGAACTTCGGGGGGCAAACTGGAGCGTATAACGGGCTATCATAATTCGCTATCTGGACAAATTGGCATATTTTCGGAATACCAGGGTTTGGGAATACTGGGCTTTTGGAACATTGACATGGCACCGCGCACCAATAGGCTAAGGGGCTAGCCCACCACTCAAACACACAACATAGAGTGTAGGCTAACGGCTGGCTGTTTCAGAGTAGAGTAGACTGAGGGCTAGCAACAGCTACAGACTTGTCTTGTATTTACAATGCAAACGAACTTGGCCATAGAACATAGGTCCTAAGTCAAACATATTTTAGAGACGTTTTAATTCATGATCAGTAAGCTTACCGTAGGTCGTTGTATCGTATCTCCCTGGCTGTCGCCACCAGTATCACTTTCATCCACGGTACCTGATGATGGCCCTGCCGTGGCAAACATTTCCGATATTTTGGCACATTTGGCAGTGTAGGCTTGAAAAGCAAGCCTCTTCTTATCTCGCAGTTTCTCCGCACCCTCTTTTCGCTTTCTCTCCATTTTGGACTGGAGGATTCTAACGAAACGTGCGTTTCTGTGCACCGCCCAAGCCAAAGGTAGAAGATGTTTGTTGATATGATTGGACGAGCCCCTTGTCACTAAAGAAGACAGCCAATGGGCCGCAAGGCCATGGGCCACTCTGAGTTTGTTTCCCGTCCTAATGCATTATGTAGGCAGGTCCAAACCAAAAGGGGTTGGTGTTGGGTCAGCCCAGGGGATGTGATTGGGCCAGCCCAGTGTCAATAGGGCCGCTCATGAACTACTTTCGTGGGCCAGCCGGTCAGACCATTATATGTGAAAAAAAAAAAAAATTAATTTAAAAAAAAAATGTATAAATTCGGGACTCTCTGCCCATATTGCACCTCGGCCCACCGGGAAAACGCCCGGTATGCCAGATTGCCAGTCCAGCCCTGATTTAAAGGAATGTGTTAATAATTCTTAGGCTATCTCTGGCTAATACTGTGTGTATGAGGAGCACTGTCTGCCCAGAATCCTTTACTTGATCCTATCATCATATTCATCATCATCGGTTTCCAGTGACATCCCATTTCCATCCCAGTGACTATCAGTAACTGTCCGGGCAGTTCTCAAAATCTTTGATGCTTTAACAGCCTAATAGTATGTTACACAAGTTGTTATTGCATGTACATTATTGAGAAATGGCCTGAGAGTTACCTATAATGGTACAATGAAACTGTCATATCACTTGGCTAAGGGCAGCATATTGTATTTCTGTAATAAAATGTTTATAACATGGTTTTGTAAGTCTTTTAAAAGAGGGTTTAGATGAAGAATTACTCTGTCTGCCTAATGAGGAGGATGAAGGCTGATTGGGGGAGGGGTGTGCAAAGTAACAAAACAGTGGACTCATCATCCTTCTCTACACTGAGTATCAGACTTAATGTCAACATTGACGTCTTTAAAACTAGATTTACCGCATAGTGGTGTTTGATATGACCGTCGCATAAAGTGAGAGAATAGACATTTAAATGATAACAAGATATTTTCTGCCTTCCAGTCCAATGATGGAACTGGGAGTGGGTGAAGGCGTCTACGTTTCCATCTCTCAATATTTGATTTAAAGGCACCCAGTGCAACTTTATGTAAACATTCAATGAAAAATAAACATTCAATTTCTAGTCTTTTTTACACGTAGTAAGTTTCAATAACTCCATACCATTACATATCGACATTCAAGGAGCAAAGATGAGACGTCGTTGTGTGGTGAGAACTGATAGAAAATCGTAAACAACAACAATCGCGGGTGGGGAGAAGCCATTTTTTCCATTGACTGGAAGCCTGCTTTATTTATTGTAGGTTACAAAAAATAAAGAAAATGGCGGCGATTGTTGTTGTTATCGATTTTCTATCAGTTCTCACCACACAACGACGTCTCATCTTTGCTGCTTGAATGTCGGTATGTAATGGTATGGAGTTATTGAAACTTACTATGTGTAAAAAAGACTAGAAATTGAATGTTTATTTTTAAGCCTCGAAAGTTGCACTGGGTGCCTTTAAGGTCCTACTCTTTGCAAAGTTAATTCATCTGAGTCAACAAGCATGTCACTTCTCTGTTACTGCAATATTATAATCCACTAAGTAGGCTAAGTATGTTCACTTCAACAACTAACAATACCTCCCTTCTTCTGCTTGTAAACCCATGTGAAATACTCAAGAAGGCAGCTTTGTTGTTGTTGTATCCCGCTGCTCAAGTGCTATGGTTGGGTAGTCATGTTGTGTTTGACACCTGACCTGTGGGCTACAGATAGTGCATGTTGTACGGTGAAGAAGGGCCTGTACGGATCCCGCATGCAAGTCAAAGTAAACCACTTTTTTTTAGCCACTGACAGGTTCATAAATGTTACAGGGTCTGACAACATGGAGAGAATTTCTGAAGACATACACCTGCGTCTGATTACCTCAATTACTATAAAGAAACTATAGAAGATTACTGTTTTGACAGGCACTGAATGGGGTGCTATGTCAGATCACTTCTGAACTGGCTCTGAGACCATTCAAATGAAACCAAACATGACAAAGACATAAAAACTTAATACCCTTAGTACCAATTTTCCTGCCTTTAGTTTAACCCTTGGGTGGTGAGGCACTGAAAGGTAACAGGGACAGAGGGTAGAGATAAGAGGTTCAGAAGGTGTGTGACAAATGCTCTTAAAGGCATGTTCTGTAAATGATTGACCCACACCTAATTACTGCAAAGTTGAAACTAAAGTTGATCTGTGTTTCAAACGTTATCACCCCGAAATGACCATCTGGTGACCTGGTGTGGTCGGAACAACCTGGAGCTCAATGCTCTGAAAACAGTGGAGATGGTTGTAGACTTTAGAAGGAACCCAGCCCCACCCACCCCCATCACCCTGAGAGACTCCCCAGTCGACACTGTAAAGTCCTTACGCTTCCTGGGCACCATCATCTCCCAGGACCTCAAGTGGTAGCTGAACATCCCTCACCTAAAGAGCTCAACAGAAGTTCAACCTGCCAAAGACAATGATGGTGCACTTCTACACCTGCATCATCGAATCCATCCTCACCACCTCCATCACCATCTGGTATGCTGCTGCCACTGCCATTCTGATCAAAGTGGAGAGGTAAGTATGGCTGCGGATCAGTGTTTGGGTTCACAGAGGTATTTGTCACCAGCTGATCCACTTCGTCTATCACTGACAGCAACATGGATGAAGGGGGTGTTCTCTAATATGAAAACACACAAATAAAAGACTATGGTGACTGAACAATGAGTCAATATGGTTATGAGACCTATTTTTTATCTTACGGCTCCTCGGAATGAGGCAGAATGTTCCATTGATTTGAAAGGGCCACCCCAACGTAAGGAGGTCCGATATTTCTTTATAATGACATTAATGACTGCTGCCGATTTGTGCTTCTGAATCACATGCAAGTAGTCTCGTAATGGAAATTAATTGTAATACTGAAGCTGAAACTCTACTTGTATGAAGAACAATTTTTTCTCAGTGGAAACCAGAAACAGCAACACGTCATTAAAAGATATTTTTTTGGAGGAATGTCTTTTACTGTTTTTGCAGATAACCGTATAATAAGCGGGGTAATGTATAGTCCGCTGGTCAGTATCGGAAAATAAATCCCTTAAGAATGAAAAAACCCTCTCCGATGCGTGCTGTTCCTCCTGTCAGGATTTATTTTACCCGGGGGGACAGCACAATATGGCGGTGATAGTAATCGATGAGGGTGATAATTGTGTGATGAGGAAGAGGATGCTGATGCTGAAGAGGAGAAGTTGTTAATTAGTTGTTGTTGTTGTGTGTGTGTGTGTGTGTGTGTGTGTGTGTGTGTGTGTGTGTGTGTGTGTGTGTGTGTGTGTGTGTGTGTGTGTGTGTGTGTGTGTGTGGTAAGGTAAGCCATGGATGCGCATGCTCACCCAGTATCACTACTGATGATGGACACCACCTCTACATCCACCCGTGCCTCGATTAGTGCATGGGCACACGAGCCGTGCTGCACACACACTCACACAATGTGACAGTCACCATCTGAACCTCCCCTCGACCCTGCTGGTTGCCAGCATGCAGGGACTCATCCAACTGCAGCATTACTGAGGAGCCTGGTTTGTGGGATAGATAGATAGAGAGATGGGGAGGGAGTGTTAGTTTGACACAGACAGTTGAACCATATGGCGGGGCCTGAGGGAATGTAGTACCTGAGAGTTTGAAGAGAAGACATGGGCATGGTATGAGTAACACTGAGAGCAAGAGTGACAGGTACCAACAATCTCTGTCAAGATGCTGGACAGAGAGACAGAGAAAGAGAGAGAGAGAGAGAGAGAGAGAGAGATGGGTGCGTCATAAGCATTTATCTCAGAACTGTTCTAGCATTGTTTTAGGGAGAAAGAGAGATAGGGTAGAGACAGCAAATGAGAGGATATTGCAACCTCATTTGTCAAGACTTAGATACGAACAATGGGCCTCATTCTCGGACTCAGTAAAGAACAAGTTAGGAAGAAATGTCTTCTTAACTCCACTTACTACGCTCCCGGGACAATTCTGGCATTTATGAACGTTTTCCTCATCTGGGATTCTTTCTTAACTCCATGGTGTGTGTTTTTTGTGTTGGTCATGTCCTGGTAGCCTACATGTCATGAGACTCCTGGCTATCCCTAGCGCCAACGCAAGTGGCAGCTTTTTCATGTAGCTCTGGTGTTTCCGAATCATGTATGTATTGTTTGTGAGTTGTATGTATTTATGTGCTGAGGTGTGTTTTATGTGTTTGTCATGTCCTGGTAGCCTACATGTCATGAGACTCCTGGCTATCCCTAGCGCCAACGCAAGTGGCAGCTTTTTAATGTAGCTCTGGTGTTTTGTATTCATGCATGTATTGTTTGTGATTTGTGCTGAGGTGTGTTTTTTTTTTACTGTTCCCACACTGTTCTCCTCTAGTCTGGGTGTTATCTTTTCTCTCCTCCCCTCCCTAATGTTATGCTGTAATTCTTCCCTAACTTTAGCCAGTTTCACTCTGGCAGGGGGACTGCCAATGAAAACTAGCCTTTTGGCTACAATTGGGTGCATTTACATGTTAAGTAAGGGATAACGGCCGACGAGCTGTCCAGTTCTACGAAGTTAATGGACGCTGCGGGGCAAAGAACACCACGACGCGGAGCGGAGTGGTGTTTGCTCCGCAGAAGTCCATTAACTTCGTAGAACTGGACAGCTCGGAGGCCGTTATCCCGCTTATCTCCCGTTTACAACATCCAAAAATGTTTTTATTATTATTATTATTATTATTATTTAGAATTTCCTTTATCTTTAGGAAATTTAATATGCATAATAACCTGATGAATTCTTGATTTGAAGCCTAGTGCTCCCGTTAGAGAAAGTAGTGCGTGGAACTGGACCTTTAGTTTCCCCGGGCGTTGCTGCAAAGTGACACTCATGAGCTCACCTCTGTAAAGTAAACGGACACACGGACACAGGTATTGTTCATAAGGTTTTACTATTTACAGTTGAACTCCACGTTTCCGTTGATGGTGAAGTTGGACAGAGCAACAGGGAGGTCAAGTTTAGTAATTTTGGTCGAAGGCTCACAATCGAGCCAGCTAGTTAGCCGTGAGCTACCATCTGTTTCAATAGTATTTTTTTCTAAGCGCTAACAGCCGCCTACAAATAATATTCGAGACTTTCAGTTAAGAATTACAATATTCTACAACATTCGTGTAGAGCATAAACAACTAACCGAGTCAATTTAGACGTATAAAAAGTCGTGTAGACAGCTTAATTGACATAAAACATTGCCCACTAACTTGTCCTAACACGCCGCCATCTTTGTTCAAATTATCCTAGCTGTCAAAAAATAAACGTTACGTTGGTTGTCAATGGTAACCATTCAAGAGCATTGATATGGAACGGCGATTTAACGTTTCTACTGGGACTACGTCCAAGGTGTCCGGTTATACGAACTTAATGTACACCCCATTAGCCAATCAGAAAACAGTATTTCGTTCCAGAGGGAGATAATGTTTATTAATGCACACTGTCCCTCTTCATCAAATTAACAAATCAAATCAAATCAAATGGTTAACCATAGAATAAGAAATGCTGTGCAGCATGATCACACTGCAGTATAATGTCATGCATACATCACAGAGGCTTTGGGTTCCATGAAGACTGGACATGGTTAAATGGAATGCAAAACGCTTTGTGATGTAATCATGCCATAAGATGGCAAAATTCTAAAGTGACAGATACCCATTTCTTATACATTCCCATTTCTTACACATGTCTCATGCCATTAATATACATTGCTCTACATGTTCCTTATCCAACTATCAAATAATCAGTCTTAATAATTGATCGAAGTTTGGTACAATACCTTTGGTGTGAACAAAGGACTTCTGCTGTATACACAGGTCATTTATTTATTTTTATTATTTTTATTTAGTTGAATATTAGACCTCTTTTTACATGCAAATGTTTGTTTAAAGATGGCAAAAGTGAAAGCCACTGACATAAATTATACTATTCACAGGAAATTGTGAGAAAGTAATCTATCTAGCTAGCTATCTTTCCCATAATAATGTAATTGATGCCAACATCCACGCAAAGTCCTGATTCACTGATATTTCTCTTTTTAAGCCAATATGATTACTTCAGAATAATTTCAGCATGTCCTCTTGTGATATTTTACCTTCTAGTCATCCTTTGCTTTCTAAGAATGAGTGTGGAAACGCACCGTCGCGGCAGGAAGAGGAAGCGCTCCTCCAGATCTGTTCGGCCAAACAGCGCATACTACCAGCTAAGCCAGGATGGAGACTCCCCACTGCCAGGACCCTCTCGTAGTCGCCATACTGATTAGAGGAGCAGTTAAGGGCAGACCCTCTCTTTCTTTTGAGGGTGGATGATGGTCTTTGTGACAATGAAGCCTCAACATCGTCCAAAAGATCCAGGCCTATTGCTACGTCCCTGCATTCAGGGACCTCGTCTCTGTCAAGAGAGACAAGTTCACCGCAACCAGGGACCTCTCGTGACCTTTATGCCCCCACAGAGGTGCAGCATAGAGCCAGGTCACCCTGTCTGCCAAGTGTGCAAATTATAATCATCACTGAAGATATTCAGTCACCACCTGAGCCACCCATAGCAAGGGTAGAGACACCTGCAGTTATGATTAGGGATGATGAGGCTATGGATGAAGCTGATGATGATGTGATTTTCGTTGGTGTGCTTCGTCCTTATCGTGCAGAATTTGTACTACTTCTAGCACAGCAAGTGCTGAATGAGATTTTGGAAATAAATAATAGCCTTCCTGCAAGTATTAATGCTGGCCTCCGCTCTCGGGCATTTGATTCTGAGAACATGAATGGACAGACAGATTGCACAATCTGTATTAGTGACTACTTGGATGGAGAGGAACTGATGGTCCTACCCTGCCAGCACAACTTCCACATCAGCTGTGTCCAGCATTGGCTTCGGCAGAACCCCACCTGCCCTGTGTGCAGGACTGGAATCATCTAGAGCACTACCTGTTTATGGGCTGAGTTTCATGACCAATATGCTCTTATTGTATTATAATAAAATAACCTACATACACTACCATTCAAAAGTTTGGGGTCGCTTAGAAATGTCCTTATTTTTCAAAGAAAAGCACAGTTTTTTTCAAAAAAAGATGACATTAAATGAATCAGAAATACACTCTATACATTGTTAATGTGGTAAATGACTATTCTAGGTGGAAATATCTGGTTTTTAATGAAATATCTACATAGGTGTATAGAGGCCCATTTCCAGCAACTATCACTCCGGTGTTATAATGGTTCATTGTGTTTGCTAAACGCCTTAGAAGACTCATGGATGACTAGAAAACCCTTGAAAACCCTTGTGCAATTATGTTAGCACAGCTGAAAACTGTTCTGCGGGTGAGAAGCTATAAAACTGGCCTTCATTTGAGCCAGTTGAGTATCTGGAGCATCGCATTTGGGGGTTCGGTTGTACTCTCAAAATGTCTCGAAAAAGATAACTTTAATGTGAAACTCGCTAGTCTATTCTTGTTCTTAGAAATGAAGGCTATTCCATGGGAGAAATTACGAAGAAACTGAACTTTTCCTACAACAGTGTGTACTACTCTCTTCAGAGAACAGCAGAAACGGGCTCTAACCAGAGTAGAAAGAGAAGTGGGAGGCCCCGGTGCACAACTCAGCAAGAAGACAAGTATATTAGAGTGTCTAGTTTAAGAAAAAGACTCCTCACAGGTCCTCAACTGGCAGCTTTTTAAATGGTACCCGCAAAACGCCAATGTCACCTTCTACAGTGAAGGGGCGACTCTGGGATGCTGGCATTATAGGCAGAGTGGCAAAGAAAAAGCTATATCTGAGACTGGCCAATAAAAAGAAAAGATTGATATGGGCAAAAGAACACAGACGTTGGACAGAGGAAGATTGGAAAAAAGTGTTCTGAACGAATTCAAAGTTTGAGGTGTTTGGATCATACAGAAGAACATTTGTGAGACGCAGAACAGGTGAAAAGATGCTGGAAGAGTGTCTGACGCCATCTGTCAAGCGTGGTGGAGGTAATGTGATGGTCTGTGGCTGCTTTGGTGCTGGTAAAGTGGGAGATTTGTACAAGGTAAAAGGGATTTTAAATAGGGAAGGCTATCACTCCATTTTGCAACGCCATGCCATACCCTGTGGACAGCGCTTGATTGGAGTACATTTCCTCCTACAACAGGACAATGATCCAAAGCGCACCTCCAAATTATACAACTATGTAGGGAAGAAGCAGGCAGCTTGTATGCTGTCTGTAATGGAGTGGCCAGCGCAGTCACCAGATCTCAACCCCATTGAGCTGTTGTGGGAGCAGCTTGGCCGTATGGTACGCAAGAAGTGCCCATCAAGCCAATCCGACTTGTGGGAGGTGCTTCAGGAAGCGTGGGGTGAAATTTCTACAGATTACCTCAACAAATGAACAGCTAGAATGCCAAAGGTCTCCAATGCTGTAATTGCTGCAAATTGAGCCTTTTTTAGACAAAAGCAAAGTTTTAAGAACAAAATTAATATTTCAAATAAAAATCAGTATTTCTAACCTTGTCAATGACTTGGCTATATTTTCTATTCATTTTGCAACTCATTTGATAAATACAAGTGTGAGTTTTCATGGAAAACATGAAATTGTCTGGGTGACCCCAAACTTTTGAACGGTAGTGTACATCACTGCTGTTCTTTGTTTCTTTATGCCTAATAATGTCACACTAAATTAATATAATATTAATAATGGGCCTCATTCTCACGTAAAAAAAAAAGATTGCCTGGAAATGTGTTCTTAAACCGCCAAAGTGTCCGTAGCACTGATTCCCAAATTGAATTTTCATACAGAAACGCTCCGTCAGCTCCTTATAAGGGCATGCAACTGAAGAGACGTGTGCACAATCCACAGACTCCACAGGCAACACAAAAAGCAACCTCAGACTGATTAAAATCATGTCAAAGCGGAAAGCGAGCACTGGTCAAGTAAACGCAGACCTAACTTTACCGGTGCAGAGGAGGAGGTACTGTTACAGAATGTAGATGTGTCCATTCTATTCCACTATGGCTATGCGATTGAGTTTAGTGCTTATTTATTTATTCACTTACTTTATTTATTTAAGGGCATCACAATGCCTTCTTAGAATCATGACTATAAATGTGAAACTTAATTGTTAATGATACAAATATTCTAGTATTTATTATTATTATAATTATATAAATCTGAGGATGTCTGTATAATTGATGTGAACGCAATCACCAACGATTTCTCACAAATTCAACCCTTAAGAAAAATCTGGCTGATTTACGGCTTTACGGCAACTCCCCTTACCTGTTCTAAAATCAGCGCAAACCACGGCCTCTTGGGGCTTATTGCTTAATTTAAGCTTAAGAACGAGTCCCAGATGAGGTAACTCTCATGAATGCCAAATTTGGATTTAAGAAGAAATTTGCTCTTAATCCTTAAAGGTCTATTTTTCACTGGTGGGAAAATAGTTTTTTGTTCTTGTGTTGTGAGTGTTGGTGTGTGTTTTTGCATATATGCCTGTATATTTGTGTTTGTGTGTATGTGTGTGTGTGTGTGTGTGTGTGTGTGTGTGTGTGTGTGTGTGTGTGTGTGTGTGTGTGTGTGTGTCGTGTGTGTGTGTTTGTATGTGACTCACTGAGATGTTGGTGAACTCTTCCTGACTGACAGGGCGGTGCACTTTGAGTAGGCCACAGCTGATGGAGAAGAGGTCGGAGCAGGGCCCACTCAGACTGTAGTACACCCAGGGGTGGCCTTTCCTACAGGCGGTATAGGCGGTCGCCTAGGGCGCCACTCAGAGGGGGGCGCCAAAACCTACGCCCTGCGCTGGGCAGCGCTCCCATCTATATTTTCAAACAATATCTTGCCAAAAAAAAATCATCTAACATTAGGGTAAAATGAGCCGAAAACGGAAGGGGGTACGTGCCTCCTTGCTGTTGTCAGAACATGCCAGCACAGTGAGGCGTTTCGTTAGTGTGTGTGTGTGTGTTCAAAACACTTTGAAGCTGAACAAAACAATAACGAGGCAAAAGCCATCTGGGGCGCAATTTAAGACGAAAGGAAGAAGAGAAACGTGCCAAGGAGAAAGGTAAATCCTTAAATCCTGTTCTTAGCCTAGAATGAATTCCAGATGAGAAAACGTCCATGAATGCGTGAATTGTCCCAGGCACTTTAGTGGATCAAGAAAAGATGTACTTTATCATTGAAAGTTTTCCTACTCCCTGTCACATAGTTCTTTAAGGATTTTACAGAGCCGGGTATATCAAAAATGATATGTCCATGCATTATACATTATACAAAAAAGAAATTATTAAAATAGGGGTGCACATAAAGCCAATAGCCAGTGCAACAATGCAAATATCTTACTCGTTGCATAGCACACCCGTTAAGGAAGACAAACACGGCAACTTGTCAACAAGTGAGGAATACTGGTAAAAATCCAAGTTTTGTGACGCTAGCTAGCCAGTGACTTGTGACATTCATTGTAATTGCCATTCAGTCTAAACATCAGTTCAAGTTCAGCTGTAGGCTACCGCAATTTGCGTCATTTTCGATGTGTCATGAAATACAAATGTAAGTTATCATAACATCGTTAGTTTCAGTGGAGCAAGCAGGCCAGTTTAATTAGACATGATTGAACTAATCAAGAGCTATGCATCTTGGAATAAAAAAAGTATGTCAGGCTGTCCAAATACATCAAAATGCTTAATAACTACATAATAGACCCTTTCGCCGTTGGTAAACAATGCTCAGCGTTCTAGGTTGCGCACGCATTCTGGGGGCAAAAGAAATGGCTTAAGTTCATACCTGCGTTCGCTTTATCCTAATGATCTCGGAAGTTACCTTAATACATTGACATTAAGTTATGGAATCCAACTTCCCGATCCATATTCGATCACGGATTGGATAGTTGACCCATCAAAATGGACAGATATTTATACATACTTAATAGAAAACCCCAGTGTTTACACAAAAGGCCTACATTACGATCATTCAAGTCACTCGATGCCTACGTTGTCTGCGGCATGTCCACTCCAGGATATTAAGTACTGCGACCTCAATGATGATTTCTGCGTCCTAAAATCTGAGGTGCTACCAAGCCAATGACAAGGAACAAAGACAATAATGTATAAACCATGTGTTTTAATCAACCAACCCACCAACGCTACCGCTTCACGTTAAATTGCACATGCATGGCAGAGTAAGTCGACCTTATCATAAACGTTTCATCGTCAAGGTTTACGTGTAGGAACTACAAAACCATTGCAACCCCCCCCCGCTAATATTTACACTCTTTTAAGTCTCCTGTACGTCCAAGCCCAAACCTATTCTTGAGGTTTCAAACATTTTCCAGGCTATTTGGAATCTAACAATAAAAGCCTTGTAACTCTTATTTATGCTACAATACAACTCATATTTGTTATGATAGCCACATTTAGTATAATCGTTTTTGTCTTATACCATTTTTTGTATCTGACATTGCAGGCTATAGGGTCTTGTTGCAGCCATGCAGCAGCAGTGCTGTTAAAGATTGAGCTCTATGTTAGGATGGGGAGGACAAAGAGGGCATCTTGTACATCAGGAGCATGTAAAACAACACAAGCCTGCATACAGTGTGAAAAGCCAGACTATGGTTAAATGATTCACAGTGTCCAATGTGACAGCCACTTCCACTACGGCTGTGTGCAAATTTAAAGAAAGCAGTGAAAGAGGTAAAAAAGCATGAGCTTAAGACAAGGTTCAAATAGTTTTAATTTAATAAAGACAGTATAGTACATAGTCATTTATTTGTCTGAATATCATTTGTGGATTACATTTATCAGCAAACACAGTACATTTTATATCATTTGGAAACAACAGACTTGCAGAGATTTGTGAGGGCACCACACACATTCACTATATCATCTAGGAGGTCAACTTGTGACACTGGAATGACCGATTGTAAGATTTTACAATTCTTCCACCGGCCAATAACTCTTTCTATGTGAATTCTTACAAGTGAAAGTTGTCTTGATGTGTCAACCTCATTAGCTGGTAGTTGTCTTTTTCCTTCGGTGAAATTTGGAATAAGCAGGGTGGCACCATACGCGGCAAGCTCTTCTCTAATTAAAAAGCCCCTATCAGCTAAGGGCGTATTCACACCTACCCCGTTTGGTCCGGACCAAACGACCAAACGGACCAGATTTTCGTTGGTTCGGACCTTTTGGGATGGTCTGAATACAAACCACCGAACTCTGGTCCGGACCAAACAAGCGGACCGAGACCGAGCTGAAAGGTCGGACTCGTTCCGGATCAAACAACCCTGGTGCGGACCTTTTGGAGGTGTGAAAGCAGACCGGATCTAATCCCAGACTTTTTGATATTTTGTACCTCGGGAGCTTCCGTCGTTGGTCTGGTGTTGCTGGGTAACAGAGTGTAAACCGACCATTACCGGTATTCATTTGTCAAACTTTTGGGAAAAACGAAAAATCTTAATACAATGAGTAGGGGACAAACCTGGGCCGAGGAGGAGACCCGTGCGCTTGTGGACATTTGGACAGATGCCCACATTTCATATATGTTGGAGCGTACACATAAAAACGCCGCCGTATTTGGCATACAATGGCAGTAAAAGCTATTAGCTCCCATGGCTATTACCTCCCATTGATTAGAATGGTGTCTCAACTGCACCCTGCTATGTCTCAACTGTACCCCACCGTTTTTAGCTAGGGTACAGTTGGGACAACAGTGCACCGTTTTGTTTGATTAATTACATAAACATTAAACATCCTAGATATATAATGCCTTGGTTATAGATTTGCCCACACCCTGAAAATATGTTCTGACCAAAACAACATTCTTTTTAGGACGTTTTAATAGTTTAATTTGTGCGTGGAAAGGGACAAAAATAAAGTGTACTCAACTGTACTCAGTCTACCACTGTGATGACTACAGCTCTGTTGTAAACCTCAACAAAAGCCAGTGGCCTTATATCCATTTATGTTTATTTTCCGTTTGAGTGTGGGTTTGATTCAGTGCTTGTGCAACAATTACGTGTATGGTTTTGAGTTCGGGGGCGTTAACAGTAAAACAGACTGACGTAGGCCTACCGAGTCTTTTCCTAGCCTGAAGAAGTGTAGTATGACCTGCAGTGAAACATGATACTGATGTAAGGAATGGATACGAATATCTCGATAGATAGACTACCTTATACGTCTTGCTTGAAGAGCCTGAATTGTCAAAGCTTGATGAGCAGACATCAACGCTATCCTCTGTAGCCGCCTGGCCCTTTGACGTTGTTGTTGACAAATGACTTGTACAACAGCATTGTTACACAGTTGTGAAAATAGCAAAACATTGAAAATGCATATAGATTTGATAATATTAGCAATAACGGCACGGAAAGCGTCCATGACTACCATTCACTTTATTTGAACTGTCTTAGCACTTTGTGTTGCGGGTGTCGGTTCTGACCAATAGCTGAACGACCTCGGGGCGCGTGGCTTTGTTGACAGAATTTGGTCCGTTTACTGAAACTTACAGTCTGAAAGCGAACCGCACCAAAAAAAAAAAAAAGGTTCGGACCAAAGCAAGTGAACTATCGGACTTTCCTGGTCTGAATACGCCCTAAAATGTCATCTGTAGGCTCCAAAAGATCTAAAAATCCCATTAATTGGTAATCTGCTTGTCTGACACCCAGCCACCCGAACCTGGGGATAGAAAGGATATGGCCCCGGCGGGTGTAATGCCAACTAAATACTTAACTGTATTGTGGTGTTTATATGTAGACCATGTCTGGGCCTGGGCAGTCAAGTTACTAGGTCTGTCAATAAAAATCTCTGTGCACTTTTGGGCATGTTCTTTAAAACAGCAGTCTGTCTTGGCCACTTTATAAGTGGTTTCAACACTTTAGCCATAGAAGGTAACCAGGTTCTCAAAATGCATGATATTGTGCTGTTCGATACTTTAAACCTAAATGCTATGTCAGTGTTAGTGAGACCCAATCTAAGTTTCATAAGCACAATCAGTAGGTGATCTCCCAGGGTACGTATTTCAGTAAACTTACATTCAGTAAAACTACATTGCCTTTTAGTTTTTTCAATAACCAGTCAAAGATTATAGTTGTTATTCCTGTGAGAAAAAGAAACTGTACACTGTTATTTCTGACTGAGTGGTAAGAATACTTGTTGTTCTGAAGCTCTTCTATTAGCTTCTTGTTTTCATTTTGGATTTCACCAAACTCTTGGTGCAGGCTCACATATTCAACCTGAATCTGTTCATACATGTGCCTCAGATTGTCATAATCTTTCTTTGGGCACATGGCATCCTCTTCCAATGGGGCTCATCTTCAACTGTAAGACATCCATGTGAAGACAGGAATTATAAGTTTTACTGACAACACATGTAAAACACAAATAGTGAGTAGCACAAGTACATTTACATGTTTGATTGAATTGAAAAGGGTGTTCTCACCAGTAAGATCTGTAGTCAATAGGGAAGGTGATTTAACAGATCTCTCAGATAGCAGTTTATTTCTTTGAAAATCTGTAAGATTAGATTGCACATAATAGAGGTAGCCTAACTACTGACTGCCATTTCTCTCAAAGCTTGCAATAGCCTATGAGCAGGCGATGTTACCTTGGATAGCTAGCTTTGATGCCATAAGTTAACATCACCTGCTCTAGGTTGCAGGCACTGTTGGCTGCTAACTTATCAAGAGCAAACACGCCTTACCTCTCCAATTTAGCTTCAGGTCTCTGGCGAAGGGACACTCCCCCCGTTCCAAAGGTGCCTCCTTGCCTCCTTCCTGCCTCCTTCCTTCCTTCCTTCCTTCTTATTAAGAGAGCAAGGAGTGTCCCATTGCTCTTAAACCTTCATTTCCGCTTTTGTCCGACTCCTTGAAATACGTCACATAACGGTCGTTTTTCAAGAGAGGGTCTGAGCTTCCTTGATGCCCTAATGGCGGCATTATTACCCATAACTCTGTGCGCCATTCCCAACCAGAGCTTTTCGGTTTATTTTGAAAACAATGGCGGACATAATGGCTATGGTGGCTATGATAGCAGAGTCAGAAGACCACAAGGCTACAGACCATAAATGTACATATCAGCAGTAATTAAACAACTGTACTGATATTAAATGTACTAATAACATGCCATTCTCAAATTAAAGCCAGTGACATGAGTATTTTTGGTGGTTATTCACGATGTATACCGAGTTAGCATACCTAGCTAGCCTAGCTTGGTAGCATTACCATTGGTTCTGAATGGCAGTTATGCTAAGCAGCTGGCTATCCCCCCCACCTGGGACTGTACAAAGGGCTATTTTACCACCCGGGAATAGCCTGTTAGTGCACTTTTAATCGGACACTTTTCGCTTGACTAGCGGGGGCAATTATGCCGTGATTGATTAACAAAGAATTGTCTGAATTCGTTAGGGAGGTATACGTTAGCCATGTCGATGTCAGTAGCTTATTATGATTGCTCACTTGCTAAGTGACGGCACCACACACTGCAGTCTGACAGAGCGCGCTAGTGCGAGCAGATAAGTACACACAGCGTGATGATGCCACATCCTCTCTGATTAGAGTGTCCCAAATGTTGAAAATGAACGGTCTCTCTCACCACTGAGGGCATCGAGGAGTCGGGGCATCGAGGAGTCAAGAGGGGGAGTCAAGAGAGCTCTCTTAGAAATGGAATGCAGTGACTGTCGGGGCTTTCGTAGTTAATTGAGGCTTCTCCTAGGACCTAAGAGTAAATTAAGCACAGACTCAACCCACGATCATTGTATGCATTGTATCATTGTATGAAATGAATAGATGAATGTACTATGAACTAGCTAACATTAACGGTTAGATATCGTTAACGTTAAGTTAACCTAAAATTGCAAGGCTAATATAAGTTAGATATGGATAACATTAGCTATCTAGGGAGCTGTTTTGGCCAACTAAGTTATCTCAGATTTAACTAACACAAATTCAAGTCAGCTAACAAAAACAAAATTCACTTACCGGATATAAAATGTGACCCACATATGCGTGCATTTTTAATGATGTCTTCAGTCCAGTCCACTCGTTTTATAGCTTGAAGCCACAATCTACGCCTTTTTGCATTAAACAGTCTTTTCCCCGAAGGAATGCGGTAGAAATTGAGACCTTTTTTTTAGTTGACCTGTTTTGGCATCCCACAACACAACAAGATGGCATTTTTTTAACGATGAAACCGAGACGAAGAAATCCTTAGCTTTATCTCTCCAAAATCCTCTTGCACTGTCACTAACTATGGCTAAAATTGCCGCTTTTTTGCCTCCAGAATGTGTGCGCTTAACGTTTATGACGTAGGTCATAAAAGGGTCTATAGCTACAAATAATGATTATACATACTGTAACGTGACGACATAGTCGCCCCATAATGCCATGCGGCGGGCGCATACTTTTCTGTGTGTGATGCACTAACGATGTTCCCTAACAATGTTCCTACTGTTCTTATTGCATGTCGTTGTTCTGTGTTGGGACTGAGTTTATAGAGGTGTGTGACGGTAACACAGTCTATTTGCTGCGATCGTTGTTGTGTTAATGTGAATGAAATGCAGTCTTACAAGGCCAAATAGCGTTTGAAAGTTGCAATTCCGTTTTCGTGGGAAAAAAAAAATTATTATTTGGGGGGGGGGGGGCGCGCCAGGAGTGAAGCTCGCCTAGAGCGCCAAATGTGCTAGGGCTGCCCCTGAGTACACCTGCTGAGGAGAGACAGACAAGACCTGAGGGGGCAGACAGAGGAACAGAGGACATTTGCTCTTAACCCTTAAAGGTCTATTTCTCACTGTGTGTTCTTGTTCTCAATATGCCTTAAGAGCATTTGTCCTAGAAACATAAAAAGAATACCCCCAGAAACCTTTAATTTTCTACATATATGCAGCAATGTTTTTTAGTTATAGGAAATATACAAAAACATTAAGGCATTTCAGATTACCTTAAAATGGTAAACTTGTTCTTAACTGCATTCGAGAATCAGGCCCAATGAATGGTTCTGCTGATTCTCTTTTTCCATTCTGTGGCTACACCCAAAAAGTATAACATCATTTGTAGATAGACAGAGCAGTGTAGATAGACGGAGCAGTGTTTTTCTCATATTTCATTCTGCATTTGTAAATGTATAGTAAATGAAAAGGTTGAGCAGGTACGTGTGTGAAAGTGTATATGGTCTGCCTTATTTCTCATCTACACAATAACCAGCAGCCCCTCATTGGTATGAGGGTCTGTTTCCACCCTAAAATTCCTTTTGTAAAAACAGCGTTCCAGTTGGGGCTCCCCCTCTGATCCTCATCATCCACTGGAATACCGAGGATTCGTACACCTGTTTGGTTCTCCAATACTAGCCTCGAACTGTCGAACAGACACAAACATGAGTAGATCACATGGCCAGCTCCATGACTCCTAAATGTGTTAACTCCGCTGCTCTCTCCTCCCATCTTACTGCCCTGGAGTGATTCACATACTGTCCTTCTCCTGTTGATAGGCAATTACAGATCTTACCATAGGTGAGACAAGTACTACATGAGCACTGAGAGTGGCAGTGTGTGACTCACTCACACACACACACACAGAAATACAAACACAAACACACACACACAGAAACACAAACACACACACACATACACACTGCACTACATTGTCCTCAACCTAGAGCACCAGGGCAGCCTGGGCCTTCACTATTGAGCGGTAGGCAGAGTGGTAAGCGACCCATCATGATTGAGCCAGTCAACTGAAGCACCCTTTAGGAAGAGCGCCACTGAAGATTCACGGTTTCTGACTGTCTGTAGGTAGGTGTGAGTGACTGCCGCGGCCAGCCCACAATTAGGGATGTGGACTTTGGAGATGGTGGAAAAAAAGACTTGCAGGAGCAGTGGTTTACGTTTTACCATTCAAACTATCTTTATTTTCTTTCCCAGTTAGGATTTTGGCAAAAGTAATAACAGCACAAAACAAAGTACTTCAAACTAAACAAAGATTCAATATCCAAAATGTAGCTCAACAGCATTACCTTCGTACACAGCTCCTCTCAGCAGGAAAGCTGTCCTACCTTAACTTTCTGAATGGCACTGAGCTAGCCTCTTAAGAAGGCCTATCTATTGCCACTAATTGGCCTAATAGGGCTGACCCATGAATATGGGGAATCATAGCACATCTTGCTCATTCTTAACAATACTAATTTAACACATGAAATGTCTATTAACACAGGTATTGTTCTGCTTTCAATCACCACTTAACCCAATAGTAAATAACCCTACAATGCACAGTGATTACGAACGTGAAATGTGAACACGACAAACACCCCTGTGACATAATGCCCCGCTCCCTCCACTGGTGACACAATGTAAAAGTGTCATCCCAACGCGAGCGCGCTTTCGCGATGGGACCAGTATGTGCGTGAGTGTGAGAACAAGGAAGTGTGAGTACATGTTAACCAGTTTATGAATCTTATTGCAATGCACATGGTAAATGAATGAGATGGTGGGTAAACAGTATGTATATCAGTATAATTGAGCAACAGCAGGTGTATGCAAATATCATGTATGAATGTTGTATATCGCGGCAGCCAAACAATTCACCAAATTTACGGTAAACACCCGACACCATTACAACCTCATTACAAAATTGTCATTTTCATCGGTCATCATGCCTGTAGCAGTCACTGTGTTTGCCAGATCATTGTGTGCCCCATCCATGTCTCGAATTTCCACCACGACCAAATGTTTATTCTGTGTCTGAGACCAGATGTTTGTCCTGAGTTTTCCAGCTGTCATTTCCTAATATTGCTCTATGGGTGTTTGTGTATGTTTCTGTGGGTGTGTGTGATTTTGTATGTGTGCGTGCTTGCATTCGTCTCTGTGAGTGTTGGTGTGTGTTTGTGCATATGTATATTTGTGTTTGTGTGTGTGTGTGTTTGTATGTGACTCACCGAGATGTTGGTGAACTCTTCCTGACTGACAGGGCGGTGCACTTTGAGTAGGCCACAGCTGATGGAGAAGAGGTCGGAGGAGGGCCCACTCAGACTGTAGTACACCTGCTGAGGAGAGTCAGACAAGACCTGAGGGGGCAGACAGAGGAACAGGAAGAAAGAAAGAGAGTGTGAGGGAGGTATGGGAGAGATCAAGAGGTAGAAAGAAAGAAGGATAGAGACCAAGAGTGATGAAAAGATTGATATACATAAACACTCTAGGGCTGAGCTGAAGAAAACTGGATGGACGTGTTGTTTTCCTATAAACATCGTTTTATGTGCAAAAGGTACTGATTAAGTAAGACAAAGAACCAGAGACAGGTGGGAAAGGAAGGGCAATATGTCAGTGAGCAGCGTAACAGATACGCAGATGGAGTTAGGATTACACTCTTACCCTATCACAGAGTTAAGAGAACAATCTAACCCTATCACAGAGAAAGTAGCACATCAGAGAACACCTATAATTCATATCTTCTTTCATTCCACTAGGAAACAAAGATTTGAACTTAAAAAAATCCAAAAAGCCTTTATGTTATCATTTATCAGGATCACCACCTTTCCTGTGGGGAGGAGCCCTCTCAATGCCCAGGAATTGTAGATCAAAGATTGAATGATTGGGCTGACCTAAAAATGCCAGGAAACAGGTGATGCATCACCTATGTGAAGCTGCAAGTACTTAATTGCTTAATAGTGTATGTTCTGGATGTATATGGGTGTGTAAAAGACTTGCACTTGAGGTAATAGGAGAAAGACGTGCAGTTTTTGCATGGAAAGTTCCCTAAGGCATGAGAGAGGCAGACGACCAAATCATGAGATCCTTTGTTGGGAGAAGTGTGGGCTTTGTCAAGTGCAGTAACCAGCCAGTTGTTCTTTGGATAGTCACTTGAGCTGAAGTGGCTATAAATAATCTTTGCTTTAGCAAACGCAATGAGTGAATTGTATTAAACAATCAGTAATACCTCTTGAACTAAATTATATTCTGCAGGAAAGGGTTGTTTTTCTAGAAAGCCAAGAGATATTTTAGCATAGTCAAGGGCCACAGTGGCGTTAACCTGGGGATAGTATTTTTGTTTGAATAAAAAGTATTTTTTGGTGAGGACTAGCTCAGACATACTGTGATGAACTTAGTTGATAGGCAGTCAGTAGAACGTTAAGAAATATTCAACAGCAGACAAGCCATCAAAAGTGGATGTGTATATGTATGTATGTGTATAAAGAGGTTATATCTATAGTAGCAAGTAAAGCATCATGTCCAAGTTGGCCCACTAGTGACAAGCAGTGTAGAAAATCTGATCTATTCCAGAGTTAACAAGTGTTATATTTTAAGCTTAATTGATTTAATGGCATAACTTTTGGGCACACCAACTGTTATACTGTATTATAACAGAACTCTACTTTAGCTCTAAAGTTGTTGCACTTCCTGAATGAATTTAGGAAAGGAGGCTTTACCCTTGTCAAAAGTTCACAAACATCAAGGTGGCTCAATGGTTATATACCAGGCAACAGTGCTGCTGGATCACGGAAAGTATGAGACATTGAGACATTTTATTAAAATGTTGAGTCATAGTCATTATTTTGAGATATTATCTTGAAATAACATCATAGTTGGTTGAAATAATGAGATAAGGGGTAATGAGATAAGGGGGGGGGGGCGATTATTTTGTTTTGCCGTTATATAAATACAATACAATTTCATTTAATTGATAAAATCTCACACAAATATGGTTTTCATCTTCAGGGCTTCCGTTTAATTACCCTGCTATCAAGTAATGAAGTAATGCTCCTTTCAGCTCATACGATTTTCAGAAAGGGACAATCCTAAAGTAAAAAAACCTGCACTGTCTGTTCTGTTCTAGACTTTCCGGCGCCATCAATGTAACCATCTGTGTTACCATCATTCATCTCTGGCTACCTCATGACTGACTGTTTCATACTGACCACCTGATACATATGCTATGCCGTCTTGACTGTCAGGCAGTCACTTCTTGATCCTGTGCTTGAGGTGGTTCCCTGCACAGGCTGTATGCTAAAAAAAAACTAAAATCCTTTAGTTCTGCTCTGTGCTGAGGACATCCAGCTGCCAGAGTGGTCCCTGAAGCAGTGTATCAGCAGCACCCGGTGCCTAAAGCACACACAGCGGCTTGATGGGCATGATTTACAGCTGGACCCTCGATAAGAGTGACTAAGCATTAAGAATCAGGGCTAAAATTACTTCACATATAAATCGGTACAATTGGCTTTTATTTGTTGATAATTTATTATCAGGACCATAGCAAGTTGACCTTGAGATTTGTCTCAGTGTGCTTTGTCTGTTTATCTTGGGTTTTTACCTTGTCTGTCAAACACATCCTTTATGTCTGCGATAACATCTCGACTGTTTATTTGACACAGTTTGTTCTGAGCTGTAAGAAAGATAAATATGAGAAAATTATACAAGAGATTTTCTACAAAGTGTTTGAAAATATACAGCTTCAAACATTATATAATTATATAAGATAAATAGCTTGTATTAAATAAAAGCAGGCCTATCTCTGAGAATGATCCTTCAGTTGTTTTCAACAACAATAACAGGTTACAATAACATATTTTCTTCTCACTGTAGACCCCAGTACATTTCCAGAACACTGCTGCTGATTCCTGGGAGTTTTGAGAAAACCAAGGCAATATTGTGACACTTAAATTACTTAAATAAAATTTAGGATTGAGCTCAAATGTAACAATTACAAAGTTCATGTCGATTAAAAGATAAGAATCAGGGGCCGTATTCACAAAGCCTTTTATCTTACCACTAGGAGTGCTCCTAACTCGCGCTAAAACCTTTTACGTAGGAGTAATTTCTTAAAAGTGATTCACAAAGGCTCTGAGACCTACTCATACTAAGGATAATACCAACTCCTAAGCTTAAGATAAAAACTCCGTTGCTATGGATGACGTCGCTTCTCATGCACGAGTTTAGAAGGGGTGAGGACGGTGATTGGTTGTTGACAGGCTCTCTCATTAAAAACTCATTCGTGACGTCTCTCTAACAATCCCACTATATCGACTGAAAATAAGAGAATAACCTAGGCTTCAAATTAAGTCATATTAAATAGTTATGGACAGTGCAGTTAGCAGAATGCACACGCATGATGACAAGTTTGTGCATCCAACGGGAATGACACTTAGCACGTTAAGAGAAATATAAAGCGATCAATATAAAATATGGCAATTGCATGTAATCAAGGCAGTAATAATTAAAGCACCCAGCAAACTGTTAGGATATTATATTTCCAGCCCTTGACCACTTCAAATATCAGCACATACGGCCCTTCAAGCCCTCCAATCTTAATTGATCAAAGCGAAACGAACGTGAACCGTAGCCTAGGCGAAAGCCTACTGGTCCCAATAGCCACTGTCACCCCAGCGGCATCCAGCTGGTAAGTTCTCAAAAACCTGCGACCGCTCTCCGTTGAAATGCACCAGTCATCGGTACATCCAGGCCACGGTGGACGAATTCTTGTAATGTTTCCTGCGATCGCCATGGAATTTACTTTGATATTGTGTAATAAGCGATTGTCTGGATAAACTGTTGGATGATGTGGGGTCTACAGTGCGTTGATAGTTTGATGAATTAAACGGCTGACTGATGATTCCCAGTGTCGTCAGTTGCGTTTTCCGCGAAGCCAAACAAAAATCTTTATGTTTCCAAACATTTCACTTCGGGACACATCGTTGTTTAAAGGCGTCATTGCATCCCGCGCTAATTCTACGACAATATTAATACAGGTATTAATATTCACGGTTTAAGCAATGTCTTTTATCAATTCCAAGTCGGCTGCAGCCATCTTACGATTTTTTGTGAATAGGTCTTAGTGATTTAGGAGTCCTCATGAGGAGTTTTAAGCTGTCCTAGACTTAGGTGCTACTTTTAGGGATAAAATATTTTGTGAATTGCTCTTAGTAAAAAAAATTAGGAGTCCTACATTTAAGACTGACACGCCCATTATTTTTAGGAGTTTCTCCTAAATTCGCCACTTATGACCTACTTTTAGCCCTAAGATTCTTTGTGAATACGGCCCCTGATCTTTTAATGATATGCCATCTATTGTAGTGAGTAACATTGTTTTGCAAAACGTGATTGAACTAAGTAACGTCGGCTGATTGAGACCAGGCTGGAACTACATGAATAGTTTTATAGGTTTTATAACAGTTTTCATTTCACATTATTTTCATTTTAAAACAATGGACCTATTTTAAGCATTGATATTGTATGCAAAATATTATATTTTTTTTCACATTGTGCTTGGAAAAGAATACATAAAGTATATTTATTTGCTGAAGAGTCAGGAGTGAGCCCAGGCTGTGAGCAAAGAAAATCTCCTCTTTACAGTTATACCCGATAATGTAGTATCCTGTTAAAAAGTTATGTACATCCTGTGTGATCTAACACTTAGATCAAACACGTACAATATTCATTCACCTTACCACCGGCAAAACTTGCATCATCTTATAGAATTCAAAAGCTGTTGCCTGTTTCTTTTATAGCCTAACTGGTGTGCTGAGGAATCGACTAGAGGACAAACTAGGTGTTTATGAGCTGAAAGGCAGAATACAAATGTCCCACATTAACCCACACAAACTTGTACCTTGTCACCCTACCCCCAAAGCAGAGATGAAGCGGCATCTGTGAACAGGTTGAGCAAATCAGGAGATTCATATTCATCATTGTAGAACAACTAAATGCCGTTCCAGTCTTTTAACAACCAAGACCAAACACATAGATCTGACTGTCAGCTTGTGACGAAGACCACTATATCAGATAAGTCTCCAACAGAATGAGCAAAATCTGGCAGCTGGGAGGAATTATGGGCAAAATGTAGGTGGCCCAACATTGTTAACATTGTGTGTAAAACAGTTAGCAAAACATCATTGAGGCGGAGTTAGGAGAAACATTCAGCTGGATCCAGCATAGCACCTCAGACAAGGATTTAAAAATGTGGGTGCTGTTTCTACCCCAGATTGTGAGCCTGACTGAAAAGCAAAACTTGGATTGCCACTTCACTCCCAATAACAGTCAATCAGCAGTGTGAATAGGCTTCACTTTAAAAGCATCGGGTAAGATCAGCCTTGGGGAGGAGTGCATCCAGACTTGCAATCTTGACTGATGGCCTTCTTCACGGAAGCATAACAAAGGAGAATGGTTCTTGGGGAATCGTTTCATTAATGCTATCCAGAGAGTTCGAATAAACTTTAATATTTTCATTGTATTGTCGAATTTTCCCTGTTTGTAATGTTTCAACATAAACCCAATTCTGCAAGGGACTGAGAATCCCTCTCTCTGTGAGGAGAGGGACTAGGGTTACTGGAGTACAAGATGATGTAGGGTTAGGGTACACCATCACAATTCCTGTACAGTAACTATACAGGTAGTAGCGTGTTTTTTCCCAGTGTCCTGCTGCGTGCTCTCTTTCTCTCTGGAGTAGGCTAAACCCATCTCTGAAGACTCCTTTGCCGCCTTTTAGGGCCTAAGTGTTTTCCAAGCATTAGAGTTCTCTTCAGAGATAGTTAAAAGTATAAGAGAGCTGTTAAGTGTGTTCTAATGAGCTCTCCAGGGAAACAGAGAGTCCTTCTGAAGCTGCAACTGCTTTGCAATCATCTGCAGAGCTACCAACCCGCTTGCAAGACAGCCCACTCGGTTTCTTCCTTTCTTGCTGTGAACATGAGACATGCTATATAGGTTTGTGCTGTGCTGTGCGTTTGTGTGCATGTGTGTCTTAGAAAGAAGAAGGCTGTATGTAGATGGTTATACATACTGTATGTGTGTTAGTAGTATCCATATGCAGTCATGTTTCTGCTCTGTGTTGGAGTCCTGATGTATTGTTTAACATATCCAAAGGGGAAATTTCCTTTTAATTTAATGTCCACATGACGCTTTGTGAAACAGTGGGTGATTCTCATTTCCTTTATTTGTCAATCCTCCCACTATTTTTTCCTTTTTTTCCTACGTTCTCGCCCCTTCCTTTAATAAAAAAAGGAAGGAAACAAGGTAGAAATGCAATGATGATGGAGGACTCAAGGACAGACATGAGAATTGAGATGAGCTTGCTCACATCTCATCACAATTAAGCCTACTAATGACACATCACCTCACCTTGCTTAACTTAACAAACCTGTCATTATTTACACTACAGTATATAAGAAATACATTTCTTCCATTAGGCTTGTTGCAATGATTTGTACCTATATTGACACAGGTCTTTTAAGGCTTACAATATGTCAAAGTCTGTGGAAAATGTGTGGAAATTATGAGGAAATTGACAGTTTTGACCTAGATGGATGGCATTCCATACCACAGCTGGTGAAATCTGCAAGGTAAAATCTAACAAGGTGTGATACTTCCTAACAAACTACCTCGCCACTATCACACTTAGATGAACACAAACAGTTGTATTCTGATATTCAAACATTCCCAGTGGAGTCTTCTACCATGAGTGAGATTTATCATTGTTATTTGGACATTAGTGTAGGTTGTAGGGAGAATTACCAGGTTAGCATATTTGAAATTGGATCGTCTCAACATGTTTTAACACTTTTAATCTGATTTAAACTGAATTATCTTTCAAACAATGCATACCTTGCTCAGATGGCCCAGCAGCAGGCCTTTGTACAAGTGGGATGTCAACTCCCTCTGCACCATATAAAATGGCAGGATGAGTACTCCTCAAATGGTGCATCATAGAGTATGTTGCAGTAGGCAAGTTGCCTCACACAAATCATACCTTACTTTATTTGGGGTTTCCAAGTGAAGACCAGAGATCGGAATCTTTGTCTAGGCTATCTATCCAAACCTAGCAAATTGCTATACTATCTCTCTCATGCTATCTGACGCTATCACTCTGTATCACTATGTATTAACATCTCGCTCACTGTCTGTCTGTCTCTCACTAAACTTATGTCTAACCTAACTATCACTCTCTGAATCGCACTGTCAGTCATTAGGTTTGTTCCAGACACCGCCAATCAAACGTAGGATAAACAGGTATGCCATCTGTCGAAACAGGAGTGAGACACATCAAAGCTTCACTTAGATAACCACACTTTCGAGCAGCATTTCATCTTGTTATTGTTTTGAACCCCAAGGGTTCTTCTGCTTAGCTACAACACACTGGAGATTAAAACAGTCTCATCCAAAACTGAACTCTAGCGCCAAAGAACAGTAAATATGCACAATAAGACACCCACTCTCTCTCACAGAGTATGGGGGCGGGAGAGAAAGACTTCCTCAAGCACTAACTGATTCTCCTGAATCCCTGCGAAAGAAAAATGTAAGTTCAACATTCTGGGTCCTCAAAACACTTGCCCAGGACCAGGCTACACCTCTTTGGATATGTGACAGGTAAGGGCTCCCTTGTTTACACAAACAACCCTAAGGAGTCCTACGTGTTTGTGTGTCTCTCAAAGTGTATGTGTGTTTGGGTGTGATTGCGTGTAGATCTACTGAACTTATTTCCTTGCATTTGGGACAGGGCCTTGTTACAAAAGCATGTGTATTTTTTGAATATTTCAAAAGTATGAATGTGCTGTTTTTTCAGGTACAGCAATGGACAATTCCTGCACTGTAATGTACTGGCCCCATTCTGAGTGCTGTTCACAGACCAGCCACTAGAGGGCCTAGTTTGTACAGAAACAGCTCCACCAGACATGTATGGTCACACAGTGTCACGTACACAATTGGATGTGTTGGCAATAGGCCCTTATTTGCTTGATACAGATTCACACCAGAGCTCCAAGTGAAAGGGTTTTGAAGGTTGAGGGTAGAAAACTTTGCGGATGTGGAAGAGCAGCAAGGTAATCCAGACTTCAAGAGGAAACCTCAGAGAACAAACCAAACAACCAGTAGATGGCTGAATGACAAGACCCACGATACAACTCATATCATAAGAGGACTGGACTGTGGACTTTCCTGTATGATCACCAGGTAACAATCCTCTCATAAAAAAGCGTCCTTTCTCCAAAACAAGAGAGAGAGAGAGAGAGAGAGAGAGAGAGAGAGATACACAGAGAGATATACACAGAGTCAAAATATAATACAGCATCTGGAACTGTGAAAAAGATCTTAATGAAGATGGAATAATTACAGCTATTGTCTCTGAAGGAATCATCACTGGTAGAATTCCACGGGTAGGACATCTGCTCATCTTTTTGAAACCAAACAAGTTGAGTTCTTTATTTGGAAATCCAGCATGAAAAAAACTACATATATTGGCTACCTTCTCCCATGTGAAAGTATTATTTTGCGAAAAAGGGATAAGGGCAAAGCACACACCAATGCAGGCAAATCACACAACATTCTCATCACATTGCAAGCTTTACAGTTGCGGTCAAAGTTCAATCCAACGCTCTTCCCCCCCCCTTCACTGACACATCCTAGTGGGGGCGAGTGAGGTGGGGCACCTGGGGTCAAAGTTTAGGTCTACAATCCTAAGAGTTGAGTGCACTGTCATGTTCTCTATCAGATCAAAAAGGCGTTAAACTACAGCTCCCAGAGAATTACGCTAGCATACAATCCCTGCATATACAGTACACATCCTGTTTTTTTCCACACTCACACATGAGGACACACACACACATACACACACACAGTCACAGATGGTGCTCATGTATCGAATACATACAAACTCACAGATAGTTGCAAGACACTCACACACTCATATCCATATCTGCCGTTTTAAATCTTTGTGTAGAAGATCATCTGGAAATCCCTAAAGAGGTTATATTTTCGGTTTGGTTTGTTGTCTGTAAGCAGGATTACACAAAAACTACCAGGCTGATTTTCATGAAGGGGTGTAGCATGGACCAACAAAGAACCCATGCCATTCTGGAGCGGGTCCAAATCAAGGGGCAGATCCATAAATAATCTTTTCACTTTCATTAACATTGGAAAATTGGGCATTGGGTGTTGGTGGAGTTCTGCACTCTTAGAGGGCCCTTCTAGTTTGATTGTGTTTTATTACTTCACTTTCTGGAAAAAGCACTAATATAATTCATTAAGTAACATAATATTAACATAGAAAAAGCAAAAATCTCACTCACTCACTCTATCCTCTCGTTCATTGACTCGCTCACTCACTCTGACACACACACACACACACACACACACACACACACACACACACACACACACACACACACACATGTACTTTAGGGAGGCAGCTTGTTGAATCCAGTGTGTCAGCATTTTTGTTAGAAAGCGTCCCAAGCCTCTCGGTGAGATCACTCCTCTCTGACCTCCGCAGTTGTTTTCTGTGAAGCAGACTCATCTGTTTCTCATCATGCTCTCCTACATTCCCTCCCTTCGACTCATTCCCTCTGCTCCCTTCTTCCACAACTCCCTCCCTCACTCTTCCTCCTCTGCTGTGTGTGTGCAAGTGTGCGCCAGCAAGCGGAACTTAGGACCCAGTGAATCCAAGAAGTCCAGGGAGTCTTCATCGACGCCCATCTGGCTGAGGCAGTCCAGCGACCCCACTGATGAGCCCTCCCCCTCATACCCATAATCCTTCAGCAGGTCATCCGCATAACGCCCATCCTCCTCCTCACAGAAGTACATCAGTTTCTGCCACAGAACATAAACAAAGACAAACGTCAACAATTTAGGATTTTACCATTTTGGCCAGTGACCCAGTGTCCTAGGATTCATCATTATGTTTAGAGATGTTCTTGAAAAGGGAACTATTTAAAAAAAAAACCAACAACAATATTAGGCCTAATAACCCTGAGTGCATTCTAGGATTAGGATTAGAATTGTTGAATTTGTTGACATCCCCTTCTTATCCTCTGCTATGGGATTGGCATGCATTTTGGGACATGCATGTCCAGTGTTCAAAGGGGATGCAACCTTGGCGAGCCGAAACTGTGTGCATCAGGGAATTAAAAGCTCAGTTTTGGCCTCTCAGACAATGCATCATAGCGACACATAGACATAGACACACTACTTTATTACTGTAGACTACTTCTTATCAACCCTCAATGCATAATGTGAATGAGTATAGGACAAACATGTACTCATTTAATAACTGTAAGGGGTCATTGATGGTGACGGCATGTGACCGCTTTGCTTACATTTTCCAGGTAGAGCTCATTGGTCCTCCACGTATCCAACACGTTAGAGTAGTTGTGAAAGCCTTCATCACCATAGAAACCCTGGCCATAGTGTCCTGAGGTGTAAATGTTGGTCTGTCCGCCGGAGGTTACATACTCATGGGCGGAGGTCTGAAAACCATTCCCCTGGTACTGGTGCTGGTGCTCTAATGTCTGCTGATCCAGACCCCCACCCAAGCCTACCCCCTGCCCCTTTGACTGGGTATCCACTGCCTCCACAGGACTGGGGCACAGCAGCAGAAATGGGTCTGTCTTCTGTTGAATGAGTAAACAGCATCACAGCTCACAGTTAATAGATAGTGGTAATTGAATTTGTCTTTGTCGTCCATCTTTACAGATTGTTACATTTTACATTTTTTACACGCAAGACAAACAAGAAAGTCAAGTCAAAAACGTATGTGTGTGTGTGTGTGTGTGTGTGTGTGTGTGTGTGTGTGTGTGTGTGTGTGTGTGTGAATATGTCTTTGTCTTCCATCTTTACAGGATTTTAAACAAGTCAAACAAGAAAGTCAAGTCAAATACTTGTGTGGGTGTGTGTGGGTGTGGGTGTGGGTGTGGGTGTGTGTGTGTGTATGTGTGTGTGTGTGTGTGTGTGTGTGTGTGTGTGTGTGTATATGTGTGTATATGTGTACAGTATGTGTACAGTATGTGTGTGTGTGTTTGTATATGTATTTGTGTGCGTGTGGGTGTGGGCGTGTGGGGGTGTGTGTGGGTGTGGGTTTGTGTGTGTGTGGGTATGTGTGTATGTGCTCTCTTACCACTTCCTCCCCTGGGGCCTCTGTGTTAGACTTGATCAGCATGCCTCCACTGCTATCATCAATGTAGAGCTTCTCCCTCTTAGTAGAGCAGATGAAGACAAACAGCAGGACTGCAATATAGAGTCATCAGACAGAATAAGAGCACGATTAGCTTACAGGCATGTTTGTTGTTCAAGTATGTGTGTGCATTTGTGTGTGTGTGTGTGTGTGTGTTTATAGTCAAAATGTCTGGTAATACTGCTCATACAAAACGTAATGTAAGCTTTTCATAAAAGGGACATTTGTGCTTTAACCAAAGCTAATCAATCAATTACAGAACTACCTCTTATTGTATATTTATTAAATGTATAGAACTACATATTGAAGACCCAACTCTTAAGAGAGCCTTAACCTCCCTTCCTAACTTGCACTTCTACTAGTACTTAACTTGCACTTACAGCAGTTACATTCCTGCACTCTTTACTTTTTAATTCTTATGTAAAATAGTATTTATTGATACACTATGTCTCTATTGCTCGTATCTTGACTGTTCTCTCCCTTGTACGTCGCCTTGGACAAAAGCGTTTGCTAAATGACTAAATGTAAATGTAAAATGTTTGTATGTATTTATTGTTTTAATGTGAATGTATAAAGTCATGAATGAATGTGAATGTGTGTCTGTGTGTGTGTGTGTGTGCGTGCGTGTGCGTGTTCGTGTGTGTGTGCGTGTGCACGTGCGCGTGCGTGTTGCTTGTGTCTATGTATGAGTCCACTTCTAACCTTCTTGTGAGTGTCACTTACCCAGTAGCAGCAGCAGGGCCAGGGCGAGCAGCATGGCTAGGACTCCCCATGTCCCCAGAGCAGCAGAGCGCTTCTGTGCCACACACTCCTCCTGTCCAGGTGTGGTTGTCGCGCACTCACACACTCTCACGTTAACTGTCTGCGCCTCCCCAACACCCTGCAGATCCTTGACCACCACAGGGACATTGTAGAGCCCGTAGGGCAGAGCAACGGCCTGCTGCAGTACCACCGAGGTGCCTGAGAGCGCAGAGTGAGGATGATTACTGACTTACATATTTGTTAACTTGCATTTTAAACAATGAATAGGCTTTTCACAAGCTCAGCGTCATACTGTGTCATCTAGCGGGGGATGGTGGATTAAAGGTTTGAGGGAACAACATTCAGTTTGAAGAAGCAATAATGAATAATGTCAGTAGCTTTTGTTCTCTCACAGGGTGTCATCTTTAGACCACTGTATATTTTAACATGAATCACAACATTAACATAGTAAAATGTATCTTGGGCGATATATTTTAGATATTTGGATTAAGTTAGCATCAAGCACTGGGGTAATTTTGTCTAATTCAAATAATTACATGAAATTAAATCTAAATGTTTGATAAAAATGAAAGGTCACCGTGTCAAAACTCCCCTCATACATTGTTTGTCAAAAGGGGATTAAAACATCTTTGGTGCTATAGCTCACCTTTAGCATCCTTCAACTTCCACTTGCCAACTGCCTCCTCTCCCAGTTCAAAGGTGAATGGTTCCCCGTAAGGTGTGGCGTCAGCATCTTCAGCGTGAAGCGTGATGGACCCAAGCACCCTGTCCTTCTCACACAGAATCTGGTCAGGAACCATGATCACCGGGTTGTTGTCATTCACATCGTCAATTAGGATCAGCACTGTCCCGATGCCTTGCTTTTTACCTGAGGGAGTACACATGACAAAGAGAAAGATTCAATCCCTTACTCTGAGTAATGTCTCAGCAAGATGTATCAATGTGGTATTACATCAACATTAATAAACTGTACTAGCTAGAATCAAATTAATGCTTTAAGCAAAAGAAGATTTTTGAACGATGCTGAGCTTAAATATTGTGGAATTGTGAAAAATTCAGATATGCACTCAGAGAAATAACATCAAAACCAGGCAGCTACGTCATTTTTTTTAAACACATGAAATATTTTAAATGAATCGCAAAAAAAGCACTAGTTAGTTTTATTTGATCCTCTTCCTTTCATTTTCAAAATCTAAATTTGGTTTATGTTTCCCATGGATTTTATTGACATTCAAAAGGTTCATGTGAACGTCCATCTTTAATATTTTTTCAGAAGCCCCCAAAATAAACAAAGTTGTGAATCAGTTTACTTCTATTTAACAATAAATAACGCCTCTTTCATGAGCCTGTCTTTAATCTGAAGATAAGCGCTGTGTGTGTGATGCGTAACTGAAATATGCCAGAGGCACGCAAAAATGGGAGAGTCATGACACTACATACTCCAGTGCCAAAACACTAAAGGCACTTGAGTGAAGCGAGTCGGCCACACCACACCCCTTAAGTAATTGACAGCTTTGCTGTGTAAACATACCCCAAACCAACTGTTCAGATTTAAGTTGTGCGCTGAAAGATCGTCGTTCACGTAAATTCCTGACTTACTTGTGTCAACAGCTCGCACCGTCATGTTGTACATGCCATTAGACACAAACTTAGACTCTCGGTCAATCATGTTTGTGGTCTTCAGACCTCCTGTGTTCTCGTCCACACTTATCCAAGAGGCGGGGTCAGTCTCTTCATAGTATCTGATTAGGCAGGGGAGTGAATTATTGATCTTAGTGACATCTGAAAAGCATAGAGTTGAATATTCTTCACAATAAAAGGAGCTGTACACTACAATAAAATGTCCACGTTCATACATACTTTGCCCCCTCCTCCCACACACACACACACACACACACACACACACACACACACACACTAGAGATGCGCGGATGGGCTATTATTTCATCTGCAACCGCATCACAGGTATAGGCGCTGCTGACGTGAGGCTGACGCGAGGCTAGAAAGTTCTTGCCTGTTCTTGAAAGGAGACTTATCCAATGCCGCAAAGATTTTTAAAGAATAAAGTCCCTAGTATGATAGCCTATTGGCTATGTTGTAGCCTATCCCCAGAATATTATCAGTGAAGTGACGTCTGTCTCCGATCGATGCACAGGGAGAAGAATAAATAAATAGCCAAGCACATCGGGAAACCTGACCTTACCATAGGCTAGTAGGCCTACAATTTTTTATCATTGTAATAAAATGCAATTTGGTACACCATTTTAATATGGTAATATAGCCTACTGTTTTTTTTTTTTTTTTGCAAAATGAAAGAAAGCCTATTAAGGAAACGCCGACATGAGCCTATTAATTCCGAAATTTCACCGCATTAGGCTATACTGTAACAACCCCAACACTTGCCTGCTTGCCTTGCAAATGAAAGTTTTCCGACTATTTTTCTTACCTTCTCTCTTAGCTGTTGATGTTACTGAGCTAGAAGTTCAACTTGTTCTGAACATCTCGCGCTGCCAATGCCCAATGTCACTTCTGAGTCAAATCACTTCACCATCTCTTTGAAATTCCTTATTCCAGAAGTGGTAGGCTACAATGACTGGCTGTTTTAAAATATAACTAATAGCCTAACGAAACAAAATAACCCAGGCAGTTTCATCTACGACACTTCCAATACTGACAGCTGACTCATAGCTTGCAGGTTTGCGGCGCTGCAGGGAGACGCGACATGGGATGGATCGTCACTTAATTTAAACTTTTTTGCTTCCTTTGCTTGCTTTGTATGCATACACGGAACTAGGCCAAGTTACTGCCTGATGAAAATTGGATTATTTCAAAATGTGCTTGGATGTAGGTAATGACATTTAACAATGTGTAGATATTTCGAATTTCGTTGGGTAAACCGCCACCCGCCCGAATTGAATTCAAATATAATTTTTTGTCACGTCGTCCGCCCAATCTGCGGTTTCAATCTGCGGCCAACCGCGCATCTCTAAAACACACACACATACACACTCTGATGCTCTTCACACTGACTTCTTTTTCTACATCTCTCCCTCCACTCTCTTTCTCTCTCTCACACACTCTGTTGCACACACACACGCAGCCTTACTTGATGCCCTTGCCAGTTTTTGTCTCAGGATCTGTGGCGGTGTAGGTGCCGATGAGTGTGCCGTTGGGGACGCTCTCCTTAACTCTGAGGGTGAGGATGGGTGGGGTGAACACGGGCCCCTCGTCCTCGTCCCCCACCGTCAGGTGCACAGGGACCTGCATCCAGGCACCACCACCCACCAGTGGTGCCTCGTTCTCACCCACCAGCTCCAGCATCAGGTGGCTCCCCTCCTCATGATCCAGAGGCTGAGGAGAGAGAGAGAGAGAGAGAGAGAGAGAGAGAGAGAGAGAGAGAGAGAGAGATGAGATTTTGGGAAAAAATAAAAGGTGTGAACTTTTTCACAAAACATGGCCAAAAGAAAAAAACTCAAGAACAAAAAACAACTAATGCAGAGGGTCAAATTGTGTATGTGTAAATGTTGAAAATAAGGTACCACTTGGAGAGCTAGAAAGGGAAGCCTCTAGTAAATGTTCGTCTGTAAAGCTTGACCTTTTTTAAATGGGTAATATTAGTGTTTCCCCACAAACCAAAAAACGCTCTTTAAAGAACAGAGCTATAACTCGAGGCCGCTTTGTGTTCCATGACACACATGGACACTTTTGTTGAATGCGCTGCCAAATGAAGGCATCCTGAGCACAGCAGTGAGAGTAGGGTGTGTCTGGGAGTCTGAGGCGGGTGTTAGAGGTGAGCTCATTTCAGCATGCATATCAGAGATGAGCGAGCAGCTATTAATACTGCTTGTCCTAACGCAATAACCCAACTGCTCATTGGTTAGCCGTGCCAAGAGGTCCAGCTAAGTCAAGTTGCAAAGCCAGTGGGTTACATAGAGATAGAAACATCAGTGGTGTCATGGGGTGTTTTACACATCTACAACAATATTCCAGAGTTTTAACATTCATTGTAAAATGATTTCTACATAGGTTATAAAACGTGAGTCTACATTCAGTAGGAGTGAGTCTACTACAAAACAAAACAGCTGTATAGATGGGCAACTGCAGTATTACAGTTAAAGCAAGGGCAGTACAGTTTCAGTGGGTAGGCAGCACTAAATCAGATATCAAATCACAATTTCTTGCCATCAGACCAGAAACTGTGAGTTATTAAAAACTGCCTTTTCAGTGTGTGTGTGTGCATCTCACCTTGATGACATAGAGCAGCCCCTCATTGGTTTCAGGGTCTGTATCCACCCTGAAATATCCATTTTCATTTCCTTTGGCGATCTTAAAGATGACCTTCCAGTTAGCTGTTCCCTTCAAGTCCTTGTCCTCCACCGGGATCCGCAGAACAAGTACGTCAGCTTTGTTCTCCTCAACTCGGGCCTTGTACTGCCAAACACACCCAAGGCACACAGGAATAAGAGCAATAACATCTATTATGGCCCAAAATGTGTATATCTATTTTTTAAGGAACTCTTAAGAGACGTTTGGTTTGAGAAACACATGAAGAAAAAAAAATATATATTATTAAGGTATACATTTGGAGCCTTTGTAGACTACTAAGAGACCCTGTGACTGGAAAATGCACCCCGCATTAAGAGTTAAGGTTTGTGGTAACAGTCAAACTGTCAGTGACGGATAAAAATGAATGCATTCACATCAAGACATGCACACAAAGACTAAGTGTGTGCTAGTAACGATTCCAATAATAAAAGCAGGACTGGAACGTGCTGCCATGGTTCAAACACTGAATTGATTCTAGTGTAATCAGTAATGTTTTGAAATTAAAGCCTTCAGTAGGAATGAGACACACACCTTAAGATGAAGACTTTTGCAGACAAACAACCAGTCTTAAACACAGTGTTTGTCTTTAGTATGAAAATTGTGCCTTTATTTTCTTTCTTGTGATTCGATTTTTAAATAAGGTAAAGAAACTTGGTTGTGTATGTGGGCATCTCATTTGAAATTATATAGGGCAAACATGAACATGCAAACTGAAGGCAGAAATCTTTATACAGTCCTTTAGAGGTATATCTGATGTTTCTGCAGTAGACCTACGCTTTTCTCTGAAAAAGTGGGTGGGTTGTCATTTATATCTGTCATCGAGATGGTAGCAGTCCCGGTGTTTGACAGACCGTTCAATGCTCCACCCATGTCTCGGATCTCCATGGTAACCAGGTGTTTGTCCTGGGTCTGAGAAAAAAACAGAAGTGTAAACACACACATTCATCAGCAACTGCCGGTAAACTTCTATTCACACACACAATGGATTCATCACTTTTTTCTGTGCATTCCTACAAGGCCTGGTTCTGGAACATTCTTTGAGTAGGTTCCTCATCAATTTCTTTAACATTGTTTTCCTCTAGTCCTACGCCCACTTGAATTTTGTGTTCATTGTAGTGAGAATGAATACACTCAGTGGCGAAGCCACCGGGGTGGCAAGGGGTGGCAGCTGCCACCCTAAACATTTTGCTTGCCACCCCACTTGCCACCCAGGTTGTCAGAAGTGTCTCCTATAATATACTATTAATGTATTGAATGGTATTATATTTTTGCTACTTAAGCTGTTGATCTCTTTGGCAACTTGTTCTAAAATCTTTAAGTTCCCCCTCCCCTGTAAAATGGTTGAGTCCATGGGTCCGCTTTGCTCCGTGCTTGCCTATCTTCCGCTACATTACATTCCAGTGAAGGAAATAACCAGTTTGAAAGCATTTGAGAAGCTAAAAACAAACTTCTTTGAGAGTAACATTCTTTGAGTAGGTTCCTCATCAATTTCTTTAACATTGTTTTCCTCTAGTCCTACGCCCACTTGAATTTTGTGTTCATTGTAGTGAGAATGAATACACTCAGTGGCGAAGCCACCGGGGTGGCAAGGGGTGGCAGCTGCCACCCTAAACATTTTGCTTGCCACCCCACTTGCCACCCAGGTTGTCAGAAGTGTCTCCTATAATATACTATTAATGTATTGAATGGTATTATATTTTTGCTACTTAAGCTGTTGATCTCTTTGGCAACTTGTTCTAAAATCTTTAAGTTCCCCCTCCCCTGTAAAATGGTTGAGTCCATGGGTCCGCTTTGCTCCGTGCTTGCCTATCTTCCGCTACATTACATTCCAGTGAAGGAAATAACCAGTTTGAAAGCATTTGAGAAGCTAAAAACAAACTTGAGACAAGCCTACTGTAGGTTTGCAGTGATAAAAGAATCTACAGTACAGCTGAATCGTGAATCAAGAAAATGTGATGGCGGGCATACAGTTCCGTTGTAATTTCAATCATTTATTTATTGCTACCTTGCAAAAATCAGTAGCATACAGTAGCTAGCTCGCTATACAGCTTGCTTGCGCTAGCTAACCTTGAAGTTACCACTGTTAGCTTAGCTAACCAACGTCTTACTAACGTCTTTAGTAGGATACAGTAAAGTGGACTGACAGAAAATGTTATTGCAGTTTTTATTTTCATTACGTATCATTAAGAAATGAGATTTTAGATACCACTAACCGTTTGGTCACAAAAAGCCTTTTTTCTGGCTGTTACTCCATCATGTAGCCTACAGTTAACTCAGTAACAGTAAAAAGTGCGTTCTTTTGTCCACCCTATCTTTCGCTAGGTAGTTAGTCTAGCTTTGGTATAAATTATTTTGTATGTGATAACCCAATACATACAGAACAAGCCATTAGAAATTAAATTGGCCATTTAGAAACGTACAGTATTTGTCATTATGAAGGGAAATATGTCATGAACGTTTTGCTGCTGAATATGTTAATATATGTAACATCTGACAGTGTTTTAAGTCTTATTAAAAAAGACAAATATTTGTTCTGGCTTTTTGTAACAATATCTAGGCTGTTTTCACTATCTGGAATTGTATAAATATACATATAGACACCAGGCATGTGTGTATGATATTAGCCCTCTATGGGACTTGTCATTTATAAATGACGCTAAGAAAAACTGCTTTTAAAAAAACACCTAAACCTTTGACTAATAATATTAACCTAAAAATGTGTCACATGACATCCCCTTCAACCAATAAAATCAAAAGTTGTTACATATCTTGGTGATATATGTTGCTATAAGGAAGTATAGCAGAGGAGAGCACATGTGAGTCACATGCCGGAAGAGCACGGTGGTAAGTTCAGTTTTTAAGCAATATGACATAAAACACACCAACCAAAAACATATTTATTGGTAGCCTAAACTGTTTTCTTATTGTTTTTGCAATTTTATGTAGAGATATATTGAAATATTTGTGTAAAACCTTGAAAAAGTTCATGTCATGTATAACTAACAAAGTCCTATAAGGGGATAGAAATTTACGCAATTGCTCAGTATAGTTTCCAATTGTTGAGATACACTATCAGACAGTATACACACATTTACACATACTGTATGTCTTTTATGGAAGTTTTAAGTATAAGTTTTATGGAAAGGTGAGAGGGACAGCATTGCCAATTCCTGAGGGAAGTGAAGAAAGTCAGTCAAGCTGTGATGAGGATGAGGTAGTTAGAGTACAAAATGACAGAAGCAGTGATGCTGAGAGTGGTGAGGAAGAACAGGATGAGGATGATATAATAAATAAATAAGCAAAAAATGAGTGCAGGCTCTGTGTGGGCCTAGTGAGGGCTCCTGTGGGCTATGTTAGGGCTGCCCACGCAGGGCCATCACTGAGGGGCCAGCATTTTGCCAATGAGCAAAAGCTCAGGGACCCTGCGTGGGCAGCCCTCAAAGGGCCCTTGTGCCAGCCCTGTGGAGGCTTTCTTGCTGTGGGCCTAGTGAGGGCTCCTGTGGGCTATGTTAGGGCTGCCCACACAGGGCCAGCACTGAGGGGCCAGCACTTTGCCAATGAGCAAAAGCTCAGGGGCCCTGCGTGGGCAGCCCTCAAAGGGCCCTTGTGCCAGCCCTAAGGGGGCCCATATGTGGCAGCCCGCACAGGCCCAGCATGGGTTTTCTGGGCAGCTTAAACTCTAGAATCTTTTGTTGGGCTATCCGGTGACAGCCCGCAGTGAACCCAAAGCTGCGGGCCCCGCTTGGGCAAGCCCACACCGGGCCTGTGTAGGACTGGTGTGGGCTGGCCCTAGCCCACAGTGCCCACACCGGGCCTGTGTAGGATTGGTGTGGGCTGGCCCTAGCCCACAGTGCCCACAGCCTGCCTGCATGGGTCCCGTGGAGGCTTGCTTGCTGGGACCATTACCCACTTTTTAAGGTCAGACCTTTTCTTACCTATACACTTGAGAGAATGCAATGCATCCCACCTAGTGAACATCTCTGTGTTGATGAGCAGATCATTCCATATAAAGGAAAAAGTCATCTCATAATTGATTTTAAATGATGAATTTTGAGATGATTTATGATATGAACTTAAGTGTTTTTCATTAAAATGTATAAAAAATATATATATGCCTCTGTGTTTTTATCAATGGTATTTTGCATTAGGAATTTTTTTTTTTTTTTTTACCCTAATGGGCTGTAGTCATTTATAAATGACGGTACCCCAAAATAAAGGTCAAAGGTCAAATGTGGAAAGTGAGCTCCAAATATTTATTCTAGACCTAAACACACTTAAAATCAAAGGTCTGTAAATTTTTTCCATTAATAATCTCCACAAGGCCCATAGAGGGTTAGAGTAGAAAAAAAACACACTCTTAAGCTTTTCTCATAGGCCTAGCTATTTCATTTAGACCATCTATTCAAAGACGCGTTTTGGCCTAAGACATCGTCAGTGTGACAAAACGCGTCTGTGAATAAACTCGTTTAAATTAAATAGCAATGAGAAAAGCTTGCGAGTCCGGTTTTTTTCTACTGTAAGTAAACAATCATTTACTCGCACCCAAAAACGCCTTTATTTTGGATGTAGAGCGCGCCTATCCCTACACAAAAATGTGTTTGTGATGTGCCACCCTTGAATTTCAACTTGCCACCCCATGTAAAATGTTCTAGAATCGCCACTGAATACACTGAAGTGGTCTTCCAAACTTAAGTGGCTATATTGCCAGAATTGTTTTGAGAAAATATTTCCATCGCAGACATCGTATAGATACATGTATAGTATAGTATTATAGTGTTATTCTGAGCTTGGCAACAGAGAAAACTGTGTACATATGTGTGTATGTGTTTGTATATATACCTCTCTGTCCAGTGTGGCTGATTTGGTAGAGATGACCCCACTGAAAGAGTGCACTGAGAAGAGCTCTGTTCCTGTCAGCAGGATGTATCTGATCTTGGTGTGAGATGTGTTTGGCTCATCTTTATCAGTAGCATTTATCTGGCCTACCACCGTACCTGAACACAAACACACGCACATACGAACAGATCATATATGGAAGCAAAGACATAACATCAGAAGCATTTAGCTTGAACTGTTGAACTGGAGCGTTCTTCATTCTATTAATTCCGTTTTTGTTTTGCATATACTGTACATGTATATATATATATGTATAAAAAGTGTGTGTGTGTGTGTGTGTGTGTGTGTGTGTGTGTGTGTGTGTGTGTGTGTGTGTGTGTGTGTGTGTGTGTGTGTGTTTGTGTGGTGTGTATGTCTGTCCATCCGTCTGTAATATGTATGTGAAATATGCATGTGCCTGAAGAAGGTCTCACCGACTTTACTATGTTCCTCCACAGTGAAGAGTAGTGAATTCTCTACAAACTCTGGTGCATTGTCATTGACGTCCTCAACGTTGACTGTAATAGGCAGGGGGAAATCAGTCTCCTTGTGTGTGTGTCGGTTGTAGGCACGAGCTGTGAACTGAGGGTGGATAAGAAAATTAAGCTATGACACAATATCACTGACAGCAGAGTAACATGAACTGTGATAGTGTTTATGAGCCATTTAAGCCTTGTTTATTAAGAGCGAGGCATGCTGAGGGGTTGATCAGACAATTATGGAAATATACTATCTGTTGTTGTTTTTTATGCTAACTGGGTTAGAAATTGCTAACTGGACAAAACGTTATTCCAGTGTTTTTGCCACCATCCTGACACATTTGATTTAACTAGGATGCAGAACCTCTGGCCTGAGGGTTATGGTAGGACTGCATTCTCTCAAGAGAGAGACATCACTGTGAAACTGACTTGCATCTACTGCCAATTTCACATTTTATGAAATTTCACATTCACAAAAAACTCTAATTACAGTCCAGGCCTGTATTCGGCTGGGCTTGCACCTCAGGAAACACAAACTATATGTGCTTTACTGAAATGACTATGTTTTCCAATCAATTCAAACTATAGTCCTGGAATCTTCTATAGAGTTAAGGTACACATCTTTGAGCACTGAGCATCTGCAGGGTTGAGACATCAACAATGTTGAATAAGAAAAACCAATACACACACCCACACACAACAGCATGGTTAGACAAAGAAGGCTCACATTAAGTATAGCTCAGACAGGCAGAGAGATTAACTTCAGTCAGAGAGAGGACAGAGAGGAGTCTACTCAGATCTGACAGAATCTTGAGACTCAGATAGGTGGTGGCGCTCACAATCAACACAGGGAATTCCTCACGGTCCAGCGCCCGGTGAACTCTTAGCACCCCGCTGAGCTCCTCACACGAGAACACCCCCACTGGGTGCTCCGTCACGCCCGGCCCACTGATGCGGTAGTACACAGACTGGTTCTGACTGGAGTCCGACCCAATCTGATGGAGAAAAAAGATGAGAGAGAAAGACGGAAGGGGGGCAGACAGGAGTTGAGAGCAAAAGAGAGAGACTTTTAAAAGACGTACTTAAAAACGTTTTAAAGGTCGTTGTCACTATTGAACATCACCAGTATATCACTAGCTAATTCACAATTACAGAAAGAAAGAGTGAGCGAGAGAGACAGAATGTCTCTGACTCATCTGGGAATGCAGCACATTCACTTTTGCATGTGAGCTGGAAGACGTTGTACACAGCATGACCTAAAGCACACCGATGTGTCAGGAGCGCTAAACCACTGACCCCGGCAAAGAAAGCTGATGGTTGCTAACACTGTCAGCTGAGTGACGACAAAAACAAAAAGCACTAGCCTCAGCTCTGACAATAATTTGACATGTACAGAGCAGTTATTTAACATGTAAAGTGAACGAAGAAGCTGGTGAAATGTCATGTACCTGCTCTAGGTCCTTAGGGTAAGGAGGGGGAGAGTTCTCCTGTAAGAAGATAGGTGGGGGGCTCCAACGCCTCCGGAAGCGACGAAGAACACCAGTCTTCTGCTGAGGAAGCTGAGGCAAAACACACACACACACACACACACACACACACACACACACACACACAAACATACTTATAAATATATATGCATACACACACCAACATATATGGGGGTATAGTGTACACAATAACACCACACACACACGTGTGCAAACACAGAAATATGTGTGAATCAGTCAATTACACACGTGCTGGGGTGGGTGCTGAGACGAACAGTACTAGACAAAGGATACACACACCTCAGACTTATCTGCTCCACCCTGTGTGATAACAGCCATGAGGAAATTCAGAAGAAGCGAAGATTTGTTATTGAAAGTGATAATGAAGACTAGAAACTATAGTTTGAATCACTTTGTTGTTACTTTACTGTAAATTAAAGCCATTAGCTGAGCCGTGTTGTAAACAACTTTGTTTGGTTAGTAAGTAGTTATTATTGTTAACATCCAGGCACGTGCACAGACATTTTGGGGGGCACGTGCTCAAAAAAAAAAAAAGGGCACCCATCGCCAAAATTATTTATGAAATTAAGAATAATAATAATAAACTAGAAAATGCATTTCCTGAAGGAAATACCAGTGCATGAAATGCAAAGGTTAAGAAAGGAAGAAGAAAAGAAAGAAGAGTGAAAGAAGAAAGGAAAGAAGAGTGGAAGAAGGAAAGACAAAAGGAAAGAAGAGTGAAGAAAGGAGAGAAGAGTGGAAGAAGGAAAGAAGAAAGGAAAGAAGAGTGAAAGAAGGAAAGAAGAAAAGAAAGAAGAGTGAAGAAAGGAAAGAAGAGTGGAAGAAGGAAAGAAAGAAGAGTGAAATAATGAAAGAAGAAAGGAAAGAAGAGTGGAAGAAGGAAATAAGAAAAGAAAGAAGAGTGTAAGAATGAAAGAAGAGTGAAGAAAGGAAAGAAAAGTGGAAGAAGGAAAGAAGAGTAGATGAAGGAAAAAAGAAAGGCAAGAAGAGTGGAAGAAGGAAAGAAAAATGGAAGAAGAAAATAAGAAAGGAAAGAAGAGTGGAAGAAGGAAAGAAGAGTGAACAAGAGTGGCTCTGGATGAAGAGATAAAGAGAGAGTGAAAATATTGAAAAAAGGAGATAAAAATGGAGTGAAGAAGAGAGATTGAGTGTGAGAGAAAGTTGACTGAGAGAGAAAGATGGAGAGATGGAGAGAAAAAAAATAGAGAATGGATGGTGTCTTAAAGGGATAGTTCGGTTTTTAAGACATGAATCTGTATACCTTCCCCGTCACCAGTGTCATGCAATCATGCATCACTTACCCCCGACAGCGTCCTGTGAGCAGAGTTCTCGTCCAGTTTTGGTCAAACCGAAAGTAGTCCGGCAGGTTTCCAGACCCAGGAAAATAAAAGGTTTCTCTTCCCAAAACATTATGTGTTCAAAAGAGTGATATATTTGCATCCCAAAACCGTTGTAGCGCAAAAAGTCACACCTCGTTATCACTTGGCCCTATTTTCAATACGCTCGATACTGCAGAGTCTATGGCAGATACTACTAGAGAGTCTACCTGTTTTATTTCGCGAAAGTTGATTCGCGAAAGTTTGATTCACCAAAGTTGCCTGAGAGAAACGTCCATCACAGGAAAACGATGAAAACTGAGACAACATTTGAAAAAATTGACATAAAGCATCGTTTTTTTGTGATGGACGTTTCTCTCAGGCAACTTTGGTGAATCAAACTTTCGCGAATCAACTTTCGCGAATCAAACAGGTAGACTCTCTAGTAGTATCTGCCGTAGACTCTGCAGTATCGAGCGTATTGAAAATAGGGCCAAGTGATAACGAGGTGTGACTTTTTCCACTACAATGTTTTTGGGATGCAAATATATCACTCTTTTGGACACATAGGGCCCTATCTTGCACCCAGCGCAATTGACATTGTCACCGACGCATGTATCATTCCTATCTTGCACCCGGCGCACAGCGCGATTTTCCCTCCAGAGACGCGCTTCGAAATGAACTTGCATCGACATGGGCGGGGGCGGAACAGAGAAGGCGTTTCTCTGGCGCAAGTGGTATTTTGCAGTTTCAAAACAACGCCGTGCGCCGTGCGCCATTGACCAAAAAAAAGCTGGTCTAATGTGAGGCGCAATGTATAAAGTCTGTAACGCGTATTCAGAACGCTATTTTAAGGGCGCATGTGCTTGCCCGCACAGTATAGGACCTGTAGGCTACACTTTACTTCTGTCGTCTTCACGAGAGATTTACACCAATTGTTTGGCAAGCCATATATAATTACAAGGAAAATAAAGTATTTACCACATGAGGAAATCATTTTGATATCCGTATCCAAGACATTTAAAAACTAGGCATACATCTAGCGTACACAATTGACCCAAATGATTCAGGTTAATTGAAGCTGCGTGACATTTGATTTATTGTATGGCTTTGTTGCATTTATTTAATGCCAGTATTATTATAAATCTTGTAAACTCATCTCTGTGTATGTGGACTTTATTTATGTACCTTGGGTTTGGTCAGCTGGTGCACTGGCTTGGGTGCCGATTTCCATGCCCCCAAATCCCTGCACGCTCTCAGGCGTGAGGGTAGACGTGGCGATGTCCTCTGCTGCCGTCAGATCCTGGGTCGAGGCAGATCCACCTCCCGTGAAGGCACGAGAACGTGTGTTACCTTCCAGCTTGGATGTCCCACGTCTCCGGACGTCATTATAGCGTTTTCGGCAACGTTTTCGGGTGCCCCGTTGCAGAAACAATCACGGCAATATCTTGACATGCTTGCTTGACTTTGCTTACTTTTGGAGGGTTTCTCGCATCCCCATATATATCTATCTCCCGGCTTTTTACAAAGCCATACAATAAATCAAATGTCACGCAGCTTCAATTAACCTGAATCATTTGGGTCAATGTGTAGGCTACATGTATGCTTATTTTTAAAATATCTTGGATATGGATTTCACAATGATTTCCTCAAGTGGTAAATACTTTATTTTCCTTGTAATTATATATGGCTTGCCAAAAAATTGGTGTAAATCTCACGTCGGTCTCCTCGGCTGTGAACTTCTCCGGTCTTCCACCAGGTAATTCCGCCATCAAAATAACAAGCCGCTATGGACTATGCGCTTCTCGCTCTTAAAGGGAATGTGAAATGACGCTCCAATTGGTTTATTGCATTTTACGCCCAAACCACACCTATGGCTGAGTAACCTCCTTTGGACCAACCCTTTTGACACTTGCGCTGGACGCAAGTGTGTTTTTTCCGCCGTTAAAATAGCAACTGCGCCATAGAGCCGCCCACACAGCTACTTGCGCTTGGCGCCGTCCTACTTGCGTTTCTGATCGGCAAGATAGGGCCCATAATGTTTTGGGAAGAGAAACTTTTTATTTTGCTGGGTCTAGCAAACCTGCCGGACTACTTTCGGTTTGACCAAAACTGGACGAGAACTCTGCTCACAGGACGCTGTCGGGGGTAAGTGATGCATGATTGCATGACACTGCTGACGGGGAAGCCACACATATTCATGTCTTAAAAACCGAACTATCCCTTTAATGTTCCTAGTTACAGTTAAATTGAGAGGGACAGAGAGAGAAGAGGTTCCTTGGATTTGGCACAGGTGTCAGTAAAGCAAAGGTGCAAGCCAGTTTAAAGACCCTATTATGATGTCATAATGGCCCAATGTAAGTCAATGGGAGAAATTTATATTCGTTTTTCTTTAATATCTTAAAAAGTATAAAGTTTAGAAAAGTGAAAAATACATAGCATAAGTGTCGTTTATAAGACCTACGCGACAAAGTTTGAATGAAGTTTCTACGTTAAGCGGTTCGGGCTGAATTAATCGCAGAAAAAGGTAACAAGAAGAAGAAGAAGAAGAAGAAGAAGAAGAAGAAGCCTAGGAATAACAATACAGGGCATTTCATGCACTGTAACTAGAAAATGCATTTCCTGAAGGAAATACCAGTGCATGAAATGCAAAAGTTAGGAAAGGAAGAAGAAAAGAAAGAAGAGTGAAAGAAGGGAAAGAAGAGTGGAAGAAGGAAAGAAGAGTGAAGAAATGAGAGAAGAGAGGAAGAAGGAAAGAAGAGTGAAAGAAGGAAAAAAGAAAAGAAAGAAGAGTGAAGAAAGGAAAGAAGAGTGGAAGAAGAAAAGAAAGAAGAGTGAAGAAAGGAAAGAAGAGTGAAAGAAGGAAATAATAGTTGAAGAAGGAAAGAAGAAAGGAAAGAAGAGTGAAAGAAGGAAAGAAGAAAGGAGAGTGAAGAAAGGAAAGAAAAGTGAAAGAAGAGTGGAAGAAGGAAAGAAGAGTGGAAGAAGGAAAGAAGAGTGAACAAGAGTGAAAGAGATAAAGAGAGTGAAAATATTGAAAAAAGGAGATACAAATGGAGTGAAGAAGAGAGATTGAGTGTGAGAGAAAGTAGACTGAGAGGGATAGAAAGAAAGATGGAGAGATGGAGAGAAAAAAAGTAGAGAATGGAAGGTGTCTTAATGTTCCTATACAGTTAAATTGAGAGGGACAGAGAAGAGGTTCCTTGGATTTGGCGCAGGTGTCAGTGAAGCACAGGTGCAAGCCAGTTTAAAGACCCTATTATGATGTCATAATGGCCCAATGTAAGTCAATGGGAAAATTTAGATTCGTTTTTATTTAATATCTTAAAAAATATAAAGTTTAGAAAAGTGAAAAATACATAGCATAAGTGTCCTTTACAAGACCTACGCGACAAAGTTTGAATGAAGTTTCTACGTTAAGCGGTTCGGGCTGAATTAATCGCAGAAAAAGGTGAGAAGAAGAAGAAGAAGAAGAAGAAGAAGCCTAGGAATAACAATACAGGGCATTTCATGCACTGTAATACATAAAAACACAGAAGGATATTTTCAACTTATATATTAGTAGGGTAACTAATTCTCCCTCATTTGATTGGCTCATTGATGGCCTGATCCAAGTTAAAAAGAAGCGGCTACTCTGAGCTGCTTGCTGCAGTTCCCTGTCCTTCTGCTTCTTGATTTTTTTTTTGCATTATGCAGCAAATTTTGTGAATGAGATAAATCCATGTTGTGGATAATAATTGTACTGTTTTCTGAAGGTAAAAGCATAAGCAGCATTGTAAATAGCCCCATAGAAGGACTATTATTTTGAGTTGATTGCCTGTTTTAGATTTGACTTTAATTGATCTTTAATGTGTGCCTAAATAATAATCTAATGTTTAAAGAATGTATTGATGCTTTATGCCACATTCTCTCTTATAGATAATTAGGACTTTTATTGTGACAACTAACGTTAAAAAGGTATCACAGATTTGTTCATGTTTTAATGTGAACTTCTCAGTACGGCTAGAGATTAAGTTACTGACGGATGCACATGCACACATTGTGAAAAGTTTAATGATTTAATGGACCCGTATGAGGCCATAGCTCGTACGGTGGTGATAGTTTGACAGTTTATTGAATCTATAACGAAGAAAGGAGAAAATAAAAGAACGATTTCACCAGCAGTAAGTTTCACGCCACTATATGGGGATCCGTTACAAGCATTACACTCATTATGCTGTTCTCAACCTGTGTTTCCTCTTGGCAGGATTATAATAATAATAAATAATAATTCATTTTATTTTTAACGCACTTTTCATTCCAAGGAATCTCAGAGTGCCTACATATTAGAAATTGACTATAATAATACAATAAAATTAAAAACAAATTTAAATATTAACATAAGCACAACAGAACAGATTTAACACAAGGCCAGAAATGCCTTCCTGAATAAAAAAGTTTCAAGTCCAGCTTTAAAGGAATCCAGTGTCTGTGTTGCCCTTAGGTGGTCAGGGAGGCTGTTCCATAAATGTGGCGCTGCCGAGCAAAAGGCCCGGTCGCCCATGGTGCGGAGCTTGGTTTTGGGGACGCAGAGGAGCGAGCTGTTTGAAGACCTGAGGATTAGACAGCTAGCTTACATTTCCCTTATTTTACTCTTTTTCACCCTCTGCAATTACTCATACAAGTTTGATCATTGTAAAACAGGCAAAACGAAGAGATACACAAATACCACGTTAAACAATGTGGGTCAAGGATAGCACGACACCGAGAGCTAGCAAAGTTTACCTGCTATTTTCTAGCTGTGAATTCTCGTGGCATTTATAAACATAAATTTAACATACTTTCGAAATTGTTTAAACAGCATTTATACAACACATAATATGCACTTTCAGACAAATAATGTCATTAAACATGACAAACATCAGTAAACAGCTGGACAATGCTTTGAAATCAACTTAGCTGTTTGTTTATTTTTTTAGGAAACGTTATGTTTTCAGACGTAATGTTTTCAGCGGCACTAACGTTGTTGTTAATTTATAACAAACAACGTCGGGGGATTGCACAAACACCGTCATTACCTGTTTGTCTGATGCTGCAGGTCAGTGAAGAAGTAGGCTGCACCGGTTTTGCCTAGCGCTCAGCACTGATGTGGGGGATGAGGAGGGAGGGGCGCGGCGGGGGCTTGTGAGCACCGCAGAGCAAAGGCATAGAATACGTGTTCTATGTCTATGCCGTGGAGCATGTCGGGGCGAAATTCTCACAAGAACTCAAATAAATGCCCCCTCAGATATCAAAACACATTCGGGGAAATTGATGACAGAGAGACTAATTTGTATTCTAAAAATATTGATGAATGAAAACAAAATTGGGCTCCAGCAAAAAGGGCACTTTTTCTCAACCAGGGCACAAGGGCTGGTGCTTGAGCACCACTAGGGGTCTATCTGTGCACGTGCCTGTTAACATCTATCATTATTAGATGTTATGTTTATTGTTCTTGTTAACAACAAACAATAATTGTTATAGTTTTTGTTGTTATGTTATTGTTTATTGTTATGGTTCTTCTATAAGTCACTTTGGATAAAAGCATCTGCCAAATACTTGAACTTAAAACTTAAGTTCACATGCTTCCTCTTAAATCCACTGGAATCTTAAAAAAATTGATACATAAGTTTGCGTGTCCCTGTACCCCAGGACCCTTGGAGCACACATAGTAGTGGGAATAAATATCTGTACTATGCTTTAAGATGCTTTGGATACATTAAATAATACAACTTTTTTTTTATTTATATGACATACGGTCCCTATACACACACACACACACACACACACACACACACACACACACATATACAGCGGGTAAAATAAGTATTGAACACGTCACCATTTTTCTCAGTAAATATATTTCCAAAGGTGCAATTGACATGAAATGTTCACCAGATGTTGGTAACAACACAGGTAATCCAAACATACAAAGAAACCAAAACAAATTTGTTTAGAAATTAAGTTATGTCTAATAATATGAAATGACACAGGGGAAAATTATTGAACACGCTAACTGATATGTATTGAATACTTTGTACAAAAGCCTTTGTAGCTAATGACAGCTTCAAGACGCTTCTTGTATGGAGATACCACTTGTATGCATTGCTCAGATGTGAGTTTGGCCCATTGTTCCACACAAAAAGTCTTCAATTCTTGAAAGTTCCCTGGACCTCTTCCATGAACTCTGATCTTCAGTTCTTTCCATAGATTTTCAATTGGATTCAAGTCAGGTGATTGGCTTGGCCATTCTAGCAGCTTTATTTTCTTTCTCTGAAACCATTTGAGAGTTTCCTTGGCTGTTCATTGTCTTGCTGAAATGTCCACCCTTGTTTGCATCTTCATCATCCTGGTAGATGGCAGCAGATTTTTATTAAGAATGTCTTGATACTTTTTTCCATTCATCCTTGCTTCAATTGTGTGACGTTTGCCAGTACCACATGCTGAAAAGCAGTCCCACACCATGATGTTCCCACCTCCAAACTTTACTGTTGGGATGATGTACAGTGCCATGTCTCCTACAAACATGGTGTGCATTATGTCATCCAAAGAGTTACATTTTTCTCTCATCTTACCGACTATATTCTCCCAGTATTTCACAGGCTTGTCCAAATGTCGTGCTGTGAACTTTCAACGAGCTTCAACATGCTTTTTCTTCAGCAATGGAGTCTTATTTGGTGAGCGTACACACAGGCCATGGCGGTTAGGTGCATTACTTATGGTTTTCTTTTAAACAACTGTTCCTGCGAATTCCAGGTCTTACTGAAGCTCTCCACGAGTGGTCCTTGGCTCTTTGACAACTCTTCTGAAAATTATTTTCACTCTTCTGTCAGAAATCTTGCGAGGAGCGCCTTGCATGGCTAGTTTATGGTGAAATGATGTTCTTTCCACTTCCGGATTATGGCCTGTAGAACCTGATAATGTAATAATTTCCTGATAATGTAATAACTCCCGATAATGTAATACAAATTCCTTCATAAGTCCCTAAAACATGTAATAAAACCTGATAATGTAATAATACCCCGATAATGTAATAAAGTGCATTTCCCAATAATTTTGCAGAACCTGATAATGTTATAATTACCTGATATTGTAATAACTTTGGTTGGTGCTGTAGCATCAGGTCTCCAGTTTCAGAGGTCCAAACAGTGAAGCTGTCCAGAGACCTGCTGCTTCACTATTAGCAGATACAGTATATATTTTATATGATTGCGAATGCACAATTTTTACAATGGTGAAAGGGATATTCAGTGGTAATCAACTAATAGAGAAAAAATAAGAACATTTTGGTATGTTATACACCGTCAGCTAATGGGCACATAGAACATTGAGTTTCTAAGTCCTCATTGATCATCAATAGCTGACATTTCGCTATTTGATTTATATCAAATTCGTTTTTGATTTTGTGTGGCAATGTCCCTTACACTATATACTGCAAAACATCATGCAACATGCATTTCCTCTACTTTCCTCAGCTTCTTGCTGTACAGGTTTGGCTTGCGAGGCTAAAGGCCTATACCATTGGGATCAAAATATGAGCAAAACAATAGTAGGTGGTTGTCTACACAGCATCACTACTTGGTCTGAATAACTGGTGTCCCAACATTTCAGCACTGACCAAAAGTTTTTACAATATCAGGAATTGATTACATTATCAGGTTCTGCAAAATTGAGGCTAACCTGATAATGTAATAACTTCCAATTAATGTAACATTTTATTACATTATTGGTATGGCGATTGTTACATTATTGGGAAATGCACTTTATTACATTATTGGGATATTATTACATTATCAGGTTTTATTACATCTTTTAGGGATTTTTTATTATATTATCAGGGTTATTACGTTATCAGGAAATTATTACATTATCAGGTTCTACATGGCCCCAACAGGGCTCACTGGAATATTCAGAAGTTTAGAAATGTGTCTGTAACCAATGCCATCAGTTAGTTTTGCAACAATAAGGTTGCAATGGTCTTGAGAAAGCTCTTTGCTTATATCATGCCCATCATGCGATGCTTCTTGTGTGACACCTTGGTAATGAGACACCTTTTTATAGGCCATCAGTTGGGATATTAATTTGCACTGACTAGGGGCCGGATTGCTTTCTAATTACTGAAATATTCCAGCTGTTTTCTTGGCTTTCCATGCCTTTTTGCACATCCCTTTCTTCATGTGTTCAATACTTTTTTCCTGTGTTATTTCACATTAATAGACATTACTTAATTTCTGAATGTATTTTTTCTTTTCTTTGTATGTATGGATTATTTGGGTTGTTAACAACATGCGGTGAAGGTTTCATGTCAAAAGCACCTTTGGAAATATATTTACTGTGAAAAATGGCGACGTGTTCAATACTTATTTCACCCGCTGTATATATAAACACACAAAGACAATGAATTCTGACAAATTCATTACAAAAGGTACCACACTTCTCACCTTCTACTGTATGGAAGGCCCGGCTCTCTTACCTGCATAGTGTGAGTGAGAGTGACGTCCACTTTCCAACGGTGATGTCTCTGGTCCTGGGCCCACACGCAGAAGGACTTGCCCTCTGAGGTGACACGGGTGACTCGCAATGTGACGATGGTCCCATCCGGCAGGACGGTGAAGTCAGGGTCACAGGTGGAAAAGTAAAACCTCTTCGAGTTGCAGTCACCAACATTGACTAACAACACAAACATACCCAAGTGCGTGTGAGTATGTACATGAGTTAGACAGACACACATCTCAAAATAGTTTAAAAGCCACACAGTGGATGCGCATATCTTTAGCTGCTGTTTAGCTGTGACTGCATGTAAGGGTGCTGAATATGTACCTTTAGAGACAACGTAACCTGCCTGCACCTCTACCGGCACCTGTGCCTGGATAGTGGAGGGAACACAGCATTGTGCCTGCTGAATCAAGACCTGAGAGAGATAGAGGGAGAGAGAGAAAAAAGAAAAAGAGAGAGAGCAGTATGAACAGATGTGTGAAAGCTTGAATCAAGAGGTAGACAAACACTGAGAATCTGAGAGCGCTTCTATTCTTGCACTAAACATGTCATATCATGTGACATCTTGTGTGCACACCTCGCGACAATTTCTACAAGTCGCTACAGCCACCGCTCCATAGTATTCAACTACACAGTTACAACTCATGAGAGAAAAGCCAGAGAAGCCACTTTTTCTCATTTATCAGGGTGTGGAGGATAGAGATAAATCAGGTTGTATCCCTTATATTATCCCTAAAAGGGTGTGGAGGATAGAGATACATTAGGTTTTATCCCTTATATTATCCTTAACAGCTTTCCAAATCACACATTCACACGCATTCATACACACATGGGTATACTTGCATGAAACACACACCTGCACACACATATGCACACAGACACATACACATACAGAGGGACTGAAAAGACAGACCGACATGAACTGCTTGTTCTCAGAGTCCCTCCTTAGCGGCCGTCAGTTTAAAGATTGTGAAAGATGAAATTATACAAACAACGAGTCAAAAGGATTAGTTACTTTTACTCATAGTTTCCCACAGTCTTTTCTCATTTATCAGAATGTGTCTGATAGAACGACTGCCACTTGCATACACTCACCCGAAACGTACACTCACAACCATAAGCGCATGCAAATGCATCTTTTACTACCAAAACAACAAAATAACTCACATTGAAAAACAATGGTTAATAAATACAAATCATGAAGCCAAATGTGCAAACTGATGCATGCCTATCATCTCAGCTGAAAGCCTCAGCATGTGCTCATTCCACTCAATGAAATTAGCTACCGTGAGTGCATATAAGGCTTCTGCTGTCGTTTAAGTACACCTTTTCTATGAAGGCATCACTTTCACTTTACTCCTAATTCCTATCCTCACCACTAACCATTCGCCAATAACCCCTTAAAGCCTTCTGGAAGTATTTCGTAGTGTTATGTGTGGAGGTGGTTCACCACTGTAAAACACTGAGAAACTCAGAACACTGCAATCTATTGTTGTGGGACCCTGCAATCTCTTTATCAAGGCGTGTGTGCAGGCATGAAAGCCTTGTATCATTAACTGAGTTTCAGCACAACTACTCACATAATTTGAGTGTGTGAGGCAGGTGCATGCATGTGGGTGTGTGCATGCACCTGCAATGAAAAACAAAACAAAAACTTTTTGCCTAAACTATTGCTCTACTGGTGCTTGCATGCTTTAGTATTGTTGACACTTACAACTCTCTCTCTCTCTCTCTCTCTCTCTCTCTCTCTCTCTCTCTCTCTCTCTCTCTCTCACTCTCGCGCACATACAACAATTGAACATTACTTGGGTTTCGTAAGAAAAATTAAGGCTTCAGGCAAGTAATACTGCCAGTAAAAAACACATTAGCACATACTTTGCATTAGTACATCCATTTGTATATTTCAGAGTGCTTCAACGACTTATCCCATTACTCATAACAACTTCATTCTATCAGAATAGCGCACCACCCTTTGGTTAAGTATTAGCCCGTCAGAAAAGCGTTATCTCAGTGTTACATTCCAGTGCTACATTCCAGACCGCATCTGAGACATCCCCTGGCAAGACATGGCCACTCTCAAACTGACCAAACTTTAAAGGGAAAGAGCAGTTTTAGCATTTTAATGTTTAAGAGACCGTAAAATTCTCACAAAGCTTGCCAATATATAAAAACATTCCAATATAAAACAGTAGGCTTCAACAGTAACTTGATAAAGAATCGTTGCCCATGAAATAAGGTCAGCAGGCAAACATAACATCCAAAAACGTGAGTATAGTTGCAATGTTTGTTCTTCAACAAGCTAATTGTTAACTTATTGAGTAGCAGCTGCATAAACTCACCACGAAGATCAGACTTGTGTAGAGTAATACGCCTGGAGACATGTTGATATCACCACTGTATACTATTTGTCTCAGTTTTTCTAGCAAGGAAAAGAAAACCGCAGCAACAGAAGTATATCTCAGGGTAAAGTCCTCTAGGCGACGTTCGGGGTGGGAGGCGACAGGCTTCCAAGCCTTTCGAACCCTAAGCGAGGGCGTGGTGGGGACAGAGGACGCTAGTGCCGGGGGCGCCAAGATAGTGGAGAAGTTACCCCTAAAGCTGATTGTCGACATTACAGGTTAGGCTGAGACGCTGTCTTAACTCATTCAACGTAAACTCCGCCCCAAACACTTGCTCCAGCCCAGTGTGTGTGTGATGTGTGTATTGTGAGCATACACTGCACCTCCACACCGCACTATTTGTGTACATGTACCTGTGTTTTCCTGTCTTCCGGTCATTCAACCGGACTAACAGCTTGACTAATTACAGATGACCGAACACATAGCACTATACTTCTCGAACACCCCTGGATTAAACCTCACTGTTCAATATACACACTCCGAACTACGGTCATTTTTATATCTGATTCAGGCCTTACAAACACAGACAAAGCAGACAATTCCATGCAAACTACTGAACAACAATATGCTGTACTGTAAGTACATTAGATATAAGTCTATAGAAAGAAATGGAAGGAAAATACATACACATTTCTTTAGAGTGTTAATATAAAATGCCAGATATTGCACATGTGCCCTTAATTCCCTAAACACAGACTGTATGTCAGTCAGATAACAGGAGTCAATAACATGTTGCTG